>NC_082679.1:20447500-20582500 GCF_025265405.1 Mesoplodon densirostris | reverse complement strand
CAGGGCACTCACCGCAAAGTTGGTGCTTTCAGCTCCCTGCCCCCCACTGTTTCCCAGTGCTAAGAGATGGCTTCAGATTCAACTTGGCTGAACATTTTCTCTTTGATATAGTTAAGTATCTATTTTACATACTTAGATGGGGAATAAATATTGTTTTTGGTTTACGGCAGTGTTATATAAAATGTCCATTAAAAACAAATTGATTTAAGGAAATCTATGAGTCAGTTTCACGAAAAATCCTAACGAGTTAATGGTACAGGTATAAGCAGATATGGCGATAAGTTGAAGGTGGCATGCAAATGATTGAAGTGTGGGCCACATTGTCCCCAATCCAGTTAGGGTGGGAGGAAAAAGGAAAATGTAGTCACTCCCTATTTAGAAATTTCACATGAGTTCTTGTCTTTATTCTGGGAGATGGCCTCTGACGATGTCTAATGGCCAGTTTGCATAAGGGAGAATCTTAGGTGTTTGTTTTTCTTGACATGTGTCTAAGGCAGCAGCTCTTTACCCACTAATAAAAGCTATGGATCCAGGAAGCCTATGGTCTTGCTCAGGGATCATGCCTGGGTCTGAGTCCACCTGCCTCAATGGGGACTGGCCTTTAGCTTAGAGTGGCAGGACTGGAAGCAGAAGAGAGGAGTGGGCAGCTAATCGCGACTGGAAGACCATCAGTGTGGGAAGGCATCTTTAGTTCCTGTGTGTAAACACCAGGTTGCCCAGGTGTGGCTGCCTGTCCTGGGGTTGGCATACGGCCCTGCTAATCACCAGACACCCAGGACATGTCCTTCTCTGCCACTATGACTGCTGCCACAGAATTAACAGTGTCTTGGCCATCAGGAAATCTCCAATGCAGTGGTTCTCAAATTGGCTTCCAGGGGACCTCAGGAGTTCTAAGAAGTCTTGGGAGCCAAGAGAAGGGGAGGACTCAGGGCTCTCCTCTGCAGCTTTGGCTAGAGGAACTGCTTTTATCAGCTCATATGTGGTAAGATTTCCTTGGAAAAGGACTCTGCTAGAAAGTGCTGAAAAAACATGATCTAGACCAAGTTCTTGATTCTGTAGATGGGAAACCAAATTCCACAGAAGAGCAAAGAATCACAACATTTTAAATAGAAAATGTCTTTATTTAGGCAGATCAGTGGAGCTTGGCAGAAGAAACAAAATATACACTTGAAAGGAGTCATGAGGATTCCTACAGTCCAGTCCCCTGCTTCCGGTAGCCTGGCCACCAGCACATTTGGTAGAGATGGATGTCCACCTGGGAGCAAGCTCCCCACAGGCAGGGGGCCCAGGAGTCACAGGGCAGAACTGCTGAGCAATATCAGACAGTGCTGGCTGATGGTCGAGTGGTGACTTGGTGCCAGACCCTGGGCTAAGCACTTTCAGATGTGTTATCTCCATTCTAAAGATGAAAAAATGGAGGCTCGGTGATGACGTGAATTCTCAATATCAGTGCTGGGCCTTACTGGGCTCTGGTCTAGAGTCTGTGCTCCTGATGGCTGTGGCTCCTGCCTCCCAGGAGATGCCCGTCAGTGTCTAGCAGATGCAGGTGTCTCATGGCCAGAAACACCTCTCTGAGCCCTCTCATCCTGAAGGTTCAGACAGGAGGCAGGAATGTTTGTCTCCCTTCTCCTGAGTCTGCGGGGGTTTGTGCAGAATCCTATTGGTTGCCCCACAGGGTTTTCTCAGAGTTTGTGTTCTTTGAGATACAGGAAGGAAGCCAAGGATGGGTGACCAAACACTTTGACAATAAACCAGACCTTATTTACTATTTCTTCTCTTCTACCTTACATCAACCCACTAGGTAGGCATGCTATAAGAGCTCATGTGTATATTTGTTTATTAAAAAGATACCAGTGGTATTCTTTCATTCATCCATAAGGCATGTTTTTCATTTACATGTGTATTTTTGCATTTGCACATTAAGTCATGCGTTTGTTACTTTTTTAACTCTTTCAATCATCATTCTACCTCTCCATCCATCTATTCATGCATGCCTTTATGCATTCATTCACTTATTCACATTTTTCTTCATGTGTACATTTGTTAGTTGGCTCATTCATTTCATCCTTTCAACAAATAGAACACTTTGAAGTTAATTAAATTCTCTGCAGAAATGTGGAGTAGTTTAACCATACCCAGGGTAGATTCTGGGCATCTTTCTCATTGTTGGGTGTAGAGGCACATGAAGTTGGATAAATAGTGCCAGGGCCCCTGAGGGAGAATTATTGGCCCATGAGAGGAACAGGCTAAACCCATTTACTGTGACCATGGGATCTAAATGTCACTTGTGTGCTGCGGTCTTAGGGTCTTCCCTCCTCAGGTCTTTCCTATGGCCTGAGAATATGTGGGGGCCCCCCAGACCTCCTCAATAAGTCTCATGACCCCAAGCCATCGTTGGGTTGCTCCTGGGATGTGAGAACTGTCAGCATGCCCATGGGGAAGCAATAGACGGTTGAGTCCAGAAACCAGGGCCGTGGTGTGACAGTTTGGAAAGGGGGGGCTCTCTGTCCAGAAGAACTCATGAGGGGCACGCATGGAGTGGGCAGGAAATGCAGTGAAGGGCATGGTGGGAATGAAAAATAATAAGGGTCCTGCAGAACTACGTTTCCTTCTCTTCCTCCACCAAAGAGTTTCCATCTATTTTCTTTTTTTGAACTTCACATTATCCCTGAAAGACAGGCAGGATGAAAGCCATGGCGCTTGTTTTGAGATTCTGGATTTGAAAGCACAGAAACTATAAAACTTAATCAAAGATGAGGTGAGAGTTCTAGCATTAGTAGTAACATTAACTGCAAGCCAGGCTAAGAATGAGAATGATTTAGCCTTGCACATGAAGTATCTGGGGAAGGACCTGCCTCCACCAAGTGAGTAGGGATTAGAAATTACTTTTCCATCAAGTTCTGAGTTGGTGTCGGGAATATAGATCGATTGTTTCCATGGCCTAAATGTAGACTTCTTTTGGTTTATTGAGATGGTAATTTAAGCTTGCCCCCAACCTTCCTTATTGTGTGTGACTCCAAATGCATATACATGCCCTTTCTGTTTTCCAGACTGTGCTTTTACGTGTCTGGCTGCAAGGATGCTTTTGATAAGTAGAACGACGACAAAGGGCTTTCACACCAGCAAGCTGTATAGGGTACCAGTTGGCTCTGGAAGATGTGTTCAGCCTTTACCGCTCTATGAATACTTTCCTCTCTGCAGCGAAGGTGGCATGGGTGGCCATTTGGAAACTCATCCTGCCCTCATTCAGACTGTACTTAACTCCTGAGATACTCTCCTTTCCCCAGGTATTCATGAAACCTCACCCCAAGACAAGCTCAGGTGGCCTGTTTTACCTGTGTACCAGAACCCCGCCCACACTGAATCTCAACTCATGGCCAATCTAGAGTTCTTCCTATACCCTGGTTCCCTAGGTAACAGAAGCCTGCACCTGAGAAGGACCACAGGAGAAGGAAGATCCACCTGCACGTTCCTCCCTTGCCGTTATCCTCCATCCACCTCAGCCCCGTCTCTGCTTTCACCGTCCAACCATCCTTTTGCATGTTGCTCTACTTGATTTAGAATACACAGCCATAAACACTCAGGGCAGCCAGCAGCATGACTGGATATAATATTAATTTCTTTTCTGGTTTATTTGTGAAGGAGTCAACCATATAAATCACCTTAAGCCACTAAGACAGAGAATGAAAGCGCATCTTCAAATGAAGAAGTGTAGTGTGTTACCATTAAAACCTAAGAAGAATTTGTGATCAATTTGGGCTTCTTAATGTGGGTATAGTTTTGTTAACGTTGCTGTAGATTACGTGAAATGCTCACAAAGGTTTTTTTTCCCCCTCTGTTTTAGCAGAAAGCATTGGGTACCTATCAGCGGCATATCATTAGAAAGTCTGGTGTCTGCTGGACGTCTCCTTGTAATGCCATTCTTCATGACTTGTTTAATTAACAACCATTTTTGACCGAGACTAGTTATAAAAGTGTTGCTATTCTCTCCTGCTAAATTATGTCTAATGAACATATTTGCATGTTATCAGATACCGCAATGTATCATTTCAAATTTTGGCGTTTAAGCCTACATCACTCAAAACAGCTTTTGTGGACTAGTAAGCAGGTGAAATCAAAAATCTCATTTCATATCTGACATTAATAACTTTCAAGGGGAATGAGCATTGGCATTTATGTCTGGACCAGAATCGAGCCCAATGTCCTAGAAACACAAGGGCAGCAGACAAACCTACTCACCAGATAGGAAAATAAATCATGCATAATGCAGAATTTCTACCTTACATGTTAATTAATGTGTGCAATCAATTACTGATGTTACAATATGAGAAAAAAACTGGTGGGGCATGGGGTAATAAAAAATACCTATAGATTTATCTGCTTCTTTTTTCTATTTAAACAAATAGTCTTCAAGCCTGTGAATGCTGTGTTGAGACATGCTCTGAATAATAAGCATCATAAAATCTAATCAGATTTATAAGAGGAATTGATTGTTGTGGCAGGAGGAGAGGGTGGAAAATAAGCTGAAATTTAAGTGTTAATTTTTATGCTAATCCACAGTGGCTTCATATGAAGCAATTTTGTTCTGTGCCACAAATATAAAATTGTCCCTTGCAGAGAAATGTCAGCTTGCTAGACCTGAAAGCAGTAATTTATTAGGTATGTTTCTATTAGTATGTGTCACAGTTGTTAGCAGGCTATACACACAATAGTGCTTCATACTTATCCTCCAAGTCTCAGAATGTTTCAGCTCAGTGGCTGGAACGTGGGGCATTAATACATTATCATATGCGGGGTGGTCTGTGCCCTGTGGACAAAAGGCTATTTAATACAATTTAATGTCATTCTGAGAAGAAGTGGAAAAATAAAGACGGGGAATAAAATGGCATCTGTGTGTTTCACAGTGCACTCATGCACAAACCCTCAGTTTAAGAGGTATGACATTTCTGCCAAGAAAAAGAATAAAACTGGGGCATTTTTTTTATAACCTGTTCCCCACTGCAGTATTTTCTAAATGCTATTAAGTGATCGATTTACACGGCCCCATGATGATGTCACCTATAAGAAGGGGAATGCAGATGACAGCAAAATACTAGTGACAGTGACCTTGTTTCAGAATCCTTGGAACCCTGTCAGCTTTGCTTCCAGTATATGGTTTCAAAGAATGTACTTTTTGGACAATATCTAGTTACTGGGTAGTGAATTAATAGAGTTAAGGGTTCTGATGCAATTCACATATAGGTCAATTACATGCGCCAACATCTGCTCTGTCACTATCATTTGCATATAGCATTCATATGTTAATGACGCCTCTTTTTACTCAAGTAATATATTTAAAAAACAAGATTTGCATATCAGTTTGGATCAGTATATTACAAGCAATTTATCATTTTCTCCTTCTTGTTATGATTTTAAGAACAATATCTTGAGTGATGGCTGCTATATTTGAGCATGGCTCTGATTTATACAAGAAACCCTTCAGTGGGAAAGCTTCCATTCTAAAGCTGCTTAAAGCCTTATAAATCAATAATGACACAGATGGACTGGTGATAATCTATTTAGAATGCCTGATAGCAAATATTGTTGTACAGATGATTAGAATGGCAACTGTTTTAGCAGAAAGCCTTTCTCTCTTCGTAAATGGTAAGTTTGAACAAAAAAGTGCTCGCACATGGACTTCATGTCAGGAAATCTTCGTGCTGGGTCTGGGTTGCAAAGGGAAAACATCGGGGGAAGAACAAAGAGACTTCCTGCTCCTGCCAATGTAATCATATCATTCCCTGTTTCTTTAACAAAACAGGACCTCTTAATGGAAGTGTGTCTTCAGGTGTAAATAGCATTAAAAGCTGCTTCTCCTCTCCTCTTTGCCCTGATACAGCGCAAGGAGGGAGAAAATAAAGTGGAGGCTGTCAGAAGTGGTAGCTGCTTGGAATCCTGATAAATATAAGCTTTTATTGATCTGATGAAAATGAAAGATCCCAGTGCTAGGCAGTATTTAGCTTCTTGTCTACAGAACGTCACCGGTGGCCTTGCATTGGGATAGATTTTCATTCTCATACACCGGATTTGATTTCATCTTTAACCTTTTCAGCTGAATTTCCTTGACCTCTGCATATTGCTGTGATTTGGTGAATTTGTTACATTTCACTTTACATCACTTCTTTCTATATTTCCTTTTGTGATAGGGAACTGGGACGCCCCTCTGGCAATCTGTCAGTGCCTGGATCAGCCGCATCCTTTCTGGGGTATTTTCTCACCACACTGACAGTCCTTAAGACAAGTATGCAGTTAAGCTGCTAAGGTAAGTCTTACTATATTAGAACTCTTTGCCCTAGACACACATCATTTCCTCCTGCTTTGTCCCATTGACCTAACGCAAATAGCCTCCTCTCTCTCCCCGCTGGCCAGGGGCTTCCTCCCAGCCTCTCCCCGACCCAGGTAGGATTCCTCTACCTGCCCCTAGCTCTGGGTGAGTGGTGGCTGGCAGGACCTTTTGCCATGGGGGAGGCATTCCTTCGTGGTTTGGGTGTGTTTGGGGATGGGTGGGGAGGGGGAACAAAGGAATCATGAAAAAATGTTATTTTCCTCTCTGTGGCTAAATTCCTTTCTCAAGTTCTCTTCTGGGATGAATACAAGGCTTCAGTTCGAAATCCTGAGGTGCTGCTAACATATTCTGGTTCCAAGAAAGTGCCGCTGTTATTTTGAGTAGTTTTGATACAACCAAATCAAAGTGAAGATTTGAAATAGCTTTTCTGAAAGCCCAAGCTGAAGTCATAAATTATTCTGCACCATGATTCTTTCTGATAGTAAAACCATACCTCTCTGCCTGACATTGCTGAAATGTGGAAAAGTGAAAGTTAAAAATAAAATGAAACATTTAAATCTCGGCTGTTGAGAACCTCAGATAGACATCAAGGCCAGTCGATAAAGGCCCCTATCAATTAGGCTTCCACAGTCATCATCAGATTTGGTGTTTTAGCAATTGCACAGGTGCAGGGTTCCGGTATTGAGATTGGGAAGGGCTAGGAAAACATGCGGGCAAATACCATAAAATGGGAAGTGAGGGGCTGGGACGCCAAGGTCGGCTCAGTGGCAGAGCCCAGGGCAATGGCGGTGCCCACTCCCTCCTGGAATCTTGTGGGAGGAAATGTCTGCAGCCAAAGGGTTGGAAGGTTTCCCTTTTTTACCCCTTTCCTTTGAGTCAGAAAGTGTTGATTTCACACTGTGGTGAGTGTTTTCCATCAGCTTCTTGGTGGGTGTATTCCGTGTTAGGAAAAGGAGCAGCGAACACCAGCAGTTGTAACTTCCGTCAGCGGAGGGCGGGCGGCCTCCAGTGGCTCCGGGACCTCTGAGCACCGGGACCCCTCTAACGATGGAGACAGCCACGGGGCTTCCTGGGCCTCCGAACTGAGCTGTTTGGCTATTCCCTCCTCAGTATAGCACAGACAGAACAGTTTTTGGTTCCATAGCTGTTTGGTTGGGAAAACAAGCCTGCGGTTGCCAGTAAGGTTTAGAATTCGCCTGCCAGATCAGGGAATGTCTGTGAAGACTATTTTCCCTCTTGGGAGGCAAAACACAGATGGGGGAGTTAGGAGTCTTACAATATTTAGCTGCTACATTGATGGTAGGGATTCTGCCGCGTGGATGCTCGCAGTTTCCGAAGGCCTAGCTTATCATCACTGCCGAGGCCCTCAGGTAGGGGAGGTAGGTGGGGCTGGCTTTCCCCTGGGAGTGAGCACTGCCAGCTTGCTCTGGAACGTTCCACCCTCTGTGCCTCTTGAGGGGGGCGAGGAGGTACTGCAAGGGTGCTGCCTTTTCCCCTTGACCCACATCAGGATGAGAAGCCAAGAGGAGGATGAACCACCGTGCCTGACAGGTGGGGCGACCGAGGGCAGGAGCTGGTGTGACTTGGGCTTCTTCTGTGAACGAGAAGTGCCATCCTGCATGCGGTTCCTGAGACCCTGTGGGATAGGCCGAGGCAGCGGCCTCACCAGGCTTCCTGCCCCCGAGGCATGCGTTTTAAAAAGTTAATCACTTGGTGTGCTTCGGACCTCATAGAAGATAAGGAAAGATGATGAGATGTTCTAGGGATTGGCCATGAGCAGGTGGGGAGATTTTTCTGCATGGAAAATGTACATCTTGGAATAATTAGGGGTCATGTGAACTGGAGTAGGGTTAGAACTTTATATCTAAGAGCATATTCTATGCCCTGGAGACCAAGAAAGGGGACAGGCCTTAGAAACAGGCGGAGAGCGTGTGGGCGTCTCCTTTCCAGCCTCTTGCTGACTCCCCAGCCCCAGCACACAGGATTCTCAGGCCCTAGAGCCTGGAATTATGATGAGCTGGTTGAGACATTTCTGGACTTCTGAAGGTACCTGTTGGGGAAATCTTGCTCCCATTCCTCTCCACCAATGCCCTCCCCATTCTTTGAAACGGACACTTGACTTTTTAAAGTCAAATATTATATACATACAGCTTTGGGACAACTGAAGCACTATTACTTAGAAACCCTAAGCAACCTGTCGGTAACTGAACCCCTCGTACACATCAGAAAATGATTCACTGTTCTGCCACAACATGGATTTCCAGAGCAACCCCAAAACGGATTGGAGGCAAAGTCTGAAGGCCTGTCTGTCCAGCTCTCCACAGCTTTATCCTTCAGAAAGACCCCATGCTTGGTCTCAAGGCCCAGTGACTTCTAGAAGGAATTGGCTCTCAGAGACCATAGGACCTTCCCTCCATCGGACAGACACAGAGTGGCTCCCACTGTCCCCGGGGCATGTGCAGGACCCTGAACTCAGGGTGCTGTCCCGAGGCAGCCCCGTGTCCTGGTACAGACGTGTGAGTCAACAGCCTTCCCGTAGCAGTAATTACCTTAGTTAAATGCTGCAGGAGCCGTACTTTAGGAGCACAGAGGAGGGAGTGAATAATTGTAATTTCTGTGTGATAATGATGATAAGCCCTGCATATGTGTGTGGGGCTTTGCGTCGTCGTATTTGATCTTCACTGGGAGATCTCCGGGCTCATGGAGGTAAGGATCCCTGCAAACTCCTTTGTAGCCACTGAATGAGGTAGGAAAGTGAGATCACATTACGCTCATTTTGCCTGAGAGAAAAATAAAATCAGAGATAATTTTAACTCCAGAGGGAAGGTAGAGTGAACCAATTCTGGTCTAAGAGCTTCTTGGGATTATCTTAATCCTCACCAGCTCCCTTGCAGGTAGATGCTTTTATTAGTTCCATTTTCCTGATGTGGAAACTGAGGTCAGAGAAGTTGAGTGGCTGCCGCCAGGTCACACAGCTGCTGGATGGTGAGGCCAAGGTTTGTGCATGCTTCTTTCTGATTTTGGAGCCTGATCCCTTGGCCATGAAGCAGCCCTGGATATAGCCCTGGACAAGACAGACAAGCTCCCTGCCCTCAGGGAGCTTATATTGTGGGGCTGGGACACAATAAACAAGATAACCATGGATAAGATGATGTCAGATAGTGATAAAGGCTATGAGGAAATGTCTGGGGTGAGAAGAGGGCGAGGGGGAATATCTGTACTTGGGTGATCAGGGATGGCCCTCTTTTTTGTTTTTCTATAAATGTATTTACTATATTTATTTTTGGCTGCATTGGGTCTTCGTTGCTGCACGCGGGCTTTCTCTAGTTGTGGCGAGTGGGGGCTACTCTTCGTTGTGGTACATGGGCTTCTCATTGTGGTGGCTTCTCTTGTTGCGGAGCACGGGTCCTACGCACACGGCCTTCAGTAGTTGTGGCTCATGGGCTCTAGAGCGCAGGCTCAGTAGTTGTGGCACACGGGCTTAGTTGCTCCGTGGCATGTGGGATCTTACCCGACCAGGGTTCGAACCAGTGTCCCCTGCACTGGCAGGCGGATTCTTAACCACTGTGCCACCAGGGAAACCCAGGGATGGCCCTCTTGAGGATGGCACATTGGAAGTGAGAGGTCTGAAGGACACAGGGGAGCCAGCCAGTGAAGGACTGGAGGAAGAGCATTCCTGGCCGAGGGAGTAGCACATGCAAAGGCCCTGTGGTGGGGAAGAACCCAGCATGTGTGGGGGACAGAGTGTAGGCCATTGAGGCTGGAGCACGTGAGCTCTGGGGGCGGGTTGTAAGGCCTGGAGAGACATGCCTTTGTAGACCGTGGTGAGGACTATTGCCTTTCTTTTATGTTTATGTCGCTTTTTTTTTTTTTTTTTTTTTTTTTTTTGCGGTACACGGGCCTCTCACTGTTGTGGCCTCTCCCATTGCGGAGCACAGGCTCTGGACGCGCAGGCTCAGCGGCCATGGCTCACAGGCCCAGCCCCGAACCCGTGTCCCCTGCATCGGCAGGCAGACTCTCAACTACTGCGCCACCAGGGAAGCCTATGTTTATGTTGCTTTTAACCAGAGAGTGTGTCTTGAGAAACCCACCTTTCCAGGTGTGGGAATGCTCCTAGGTGCCAGAATTCTGCAAGTGGCTTGAACCAACTCTTGGTGGGTTGTTCGCTGCAACCTTAATTTTCTACCAGAGGGATGTCCTTGTGACTTGTCTAAAACTGGGAGCCAGGGATTTCAGGCCCCATGGGTGTAGGAAAGGTGGCCAGTCACGTGGGAGCCACAGTGCCCTTTGGCTGCTCCTCTGGACCCAGCTGAGCCCCCGCGGCTGTGGGCTTGGGCAGAGTTGCAGGTGGAAGGCTTGGGGCTCCCTTCGATCAGGTCTGCCTAAGTCTGTGCAGCCTCAGGGAGGTGTAAGCACGTTCCATCCACTACCAGGACGTGTTAACTCCCTGTGATCACTTCCTTGTCAATGTTGATTCGTGGGTCATCTACTAACATGCTGAATGAGCTTAAGAGTAAAGATTCTTGGTGGTTATAGTTTAGACCTCTTTTCCCTCGGGCAGTACAGGTGCTCTTGTTAGGCAGGACTCTGTTTAGAAATTCTAGGTAATTCCTAGGCCCATAGAGCCCTAGGGCTGGCAGAAACTTTTTTTTTTTTTTTTTTTTTCTGTACACAGGCCTCTCACTGTTGTGGCCTCTCCCATTGCGGAGCACAGGCTCCGGACGCACAGGCTCAGCGGCCATGGCTCACGGGCCCAGCTGCTCCGCGGCGTGTGGGATCTTCCCGGACCGGGGCACGAACCCGTGTCCCCTGCATCGGCAGGCGGACTCTCAACCACTGCGCCACCAGGGAAGCCCTGGCAGAAACTTTTGCAATCAAAGACACCTTTATTTTATAGGTGAAGAGACGGAGGCTCAGGGAGGGCAAGGGACTTGCTCAAGATCACGCAGCGAGTCATAGGCAGAGCCATTCTCACCTGGGCATAACAGGCCACCCCTCAGGCAGTTCCAGACAGCTTGGGGGCCCCTCTTAGCTGAAAGGAGGCACCAACAGGGGGAGGGCTGGTGTCCTAGTCGCCTGCGGAGCTTGCACAGCACACAGCACAGTCTTGGAGCGCTGTGAGTGGTCAACAATCATTCACTGATGTATTGATTGACCAGCCCCTCACCTCCGCATTTTGTAATCATTAGAATTTGTTGTACCTTGGTTTCAGCAAACTCAATATATATCAAATCCACATTTCTTTCCAAATTTTCTGGAATGCAGGGATTGCAAAGCCCAAGACCTCCCTAGGTCTGATTTATGCCAACACCCAGGACACAACGAGGTCAGGACTCTGGTAGTGAGTTCCTGATACCTGCGCAGGTAATTTGAGGGTGCCCGTCAGGTATTCCAGTAGGTCCGTTTTCAGAATATAAAATGTTGAAAGTTTTGGACAAAGATGGTCAGTGCTGAAGGCAGCTTGGCCAGGGGAGGGCTTGGACTCTGCCCCAGAGTGTGTTGCGGGGAGGCACCTAGATAGGCTTTGGCCCAGCCTGGGCATCTGTCTCTGGGGAGTTGTCCTAAACCCAAATTCAGGGTTCAGGTGGGAAATGCAGGAAGCTGGATGTGTGCAGAGCAGACTGGGGAGACCTGATTCCGTGGCAGGGGGCCTCTCAGCTCTCATCAATTGCACTTGGTAATGCGGGCAGAATTTTTCCAGGTCTTCATAGTTTTTAAGGCAAAAAGAAATTTAAAAAAAACTGCTTCTTTTCTATTCCTTCAACGTTGGCAACTAATTAAGTTTAAAAAAAACTTTCTGCAAAGCAAGTATATCTGTGGACTGGTCAGAGCTTCAGCCCGCACTGTGTGACTCATGCTGGGCGCAGGCTCACACACACACCGTGGGCACGCGATGCGGATCTCCCAGTGCTGACCCCAGCTGCCCGCAGCACAGCGCAAGCTTTGGAAGCACGTGAAGTGGGAAGGGAGGTAGCATTTGCAGGCCCCGGGCCTGCGTTCTCTTACTGCGGGGAGGCTGGGGCATGTCCCTGGCTGCATGGGATGGGACGATGCCTGGAAGAGGTGCAGCAGTGGGAAGACACCCACCTTCTGGGAAAGGTGGTCAGGATGCCCGTCTGCAGGCCTCCACATCCCACCTCATTCTGTGTCTCCCCAACACCTGAGTTATAAGGGTGCCTGCCCGTGTCTAATATGGGGACACGGTGATGGACGGCATGTGATTCTGCCCCCAGGGAGCAGGCGAGAGTGGGGCTGCTTGGACCGATGCCTCGGTCCTCAAGTGTGGCTGATCCACGTGCTCTGCTTACCTGTGTTTGGGATGGGGTGGTTCTGATGCTGCACCAAGCTGACCGGAAGCTCTGGCTGCCACTGGACATGGGTGGCCTGTGTTGATCCTGGGATGAAGCTGAAGAAGAAGATGCTTTCTGTCCTGGGAGGCTACCTGGTGGGGGAGAGAAACGGCGAGGCTGCTCAGCCCACCCAGTGCATGTCCTGGTCCTGTGACTCTGCTCAATCCAGCAAAGGTGACCCAGGTCCTCAGCTCCCCTGAGAGGCAGGCAGGTGGCCCAGCATCCCCCAGAGATGGGGGCAGACCCCATACAGCTGCCTGCGGTGGCTCCGTCAGGGTGCTGTGGACCAGCCTCGTCTGCGTGCTGGGAAGGGGTCGCTGGTCTCTGGGCCTCACTTCCTTTTGGCCCCTGCCTGGCCCTGCTCATCCCCATATACTCCCTTCACCCGTCCACATGCAACATGGAGTTTCTGTGTGTGTAATATTATTTGTTTTTATTTCTGTAATCCCTTTATTGTTTGCACAACTGCTGTCAGACTGTTGCCTGAAAGTATCACAGGATAATTGCAGAACGCCTGCATAAGTAATTTCTTATGAAATCGGGCCTTGTCTGCATATAAAATTGTTTGTCGTTGCTGCATACATGGACTTCATTATATCCAGGCTGTTTACCGGGCTCATACCTTCCTCACAGGCCACGGCAACGAGAGGGCCCAACACTGGGAAATCATGAAATACTATCGTTTTTCTTTTCGGTCATATGACATCACTGGAGGGTGACAGTTGGTCCGAGGTGGTCAGAGAGAGCCTGGCCCTGGAAGGAGATGGGGACCGGCTTTCCCCGGCCGCTGCCAGGGAGGCCAGTGGCTAATCCGCCTGTGCCGGGCATTTCTTCCGACCACATTTCTGTGATATTAATGGTGTGTGGTAGTGAAAGAAATGTGTTTTATTCTCGAGTCTAACCCTGCTGTTATCAAAGTAACTTCCAGCTTATTAGCGACAAAGGACTTTTCTCCTCTCTGCTGCCCTGTTCGCCAGGGCTTCCTGAATTAAACTGCTGTTTCCTGTCCTTTATATGCATGACCACATCTGGGTAGCCTGCTCACAGCCCCGCTGCTTAATAACAATCACCTTCCCTTTCAGTCTCTGTTGATTGTTTCTAATTCACTCTGACAGATAGTGCCTGACAACTTGCCGGCTTTTCCCTCCCTCCGTGACCTGAAGTTACTCACAGCACTTATATAGTCTGTCATTTTTAATATTTGATTTCATTTTAAGTTATGTGTTTTACTGAGAAGATGAAACCAAAAAAAAAAAAAAGGGGACTCGTAATGGAACATAAATTTAACCCTTCTCGCCATCCGGCACCAGCCTGAGCCACCCTCCCGGGTGTCTGGGTGACGGTTTCTCCTTCCCTGTGATTCTCCTGCTGCTGCTGGGTTTCTTTTCTGCTTTCTTTTTTTTTCTTTCTCTCTCCTGCTTTTTCCTTTCTGTCTTTCATTTCTGAAAACAAAAGCTTTATGTCATGTTCTTTCCCTTTAACGACGCTTGATTAGTTTATGGAGCTAATAATGGCTCTTTCTGCTTTGCAACCAGGTTATAATTGAAAGACCTTTTGGGGGGGTTTCCTCTAGAGTGAGGGCGTCCGGGGAGAAGCCTAGTGAAGTCAAAATGACCAGCTTCCATTAAGGTTCAGAATGTGAATTTGATCTTTCTTTCTGGAGGTGCTTCTCTTTGGGCAAGCTCGCGGGGCAGAGAAATGCCAGCTCCGCCTGGGTTTGGGATGAGCCCTTGGAGTGAGCCCTTCCCAAGGCGGGGGACACGCAACTTCTGCCTCTTCCCTCTGAATCTGCCCAGCGTGCGGGCTTGTAGGGCAGGCGTCCTCGTGGGGGGCAGGCGGCCCACGTCACCTCAGGGTCCACTCTGCCATGACTTAGCCTTTGTTTGCCACCAGACAAAGGCTCCTGTGTCCCTCTTGGCCCTTCAGAGGTTGAGAGCTGTGAGGCCGTGCATTAGGTCAGCTTTGCAAATAGACACCACGAAATAAAAAATAAAAAAGAAAGTGGCTCGTTAACCCATGGCGCCTCCCTTGTGCTGCTGGCCTTCTGTGTACATCGGCCTGTCCCCCGCACTGTGGCTTGGGCGGCTGAAAAAGCTCAGTAAGAGGGATCTGGGTTAGATCTCAGTTCAAAAAACTTCAATTTTGGGGCCTCCCTGGTGGCTCAGTGGTTGAGAGTCCTTCTGCCAATGCAGGGGACACGGGTTCATGCCCCGGTCCGGGAAGATCCCACATGCTGCCGAGCGGCTGGGCCCGTGAGCCATGGCCGCTGGGCCTGCGCGTCCGGAGCCTGCGCTCTGCAATGTGAGAGGCTGCAACAGTCAGAGGCCCGTGTACCACACACACACACAAAAAAAGTTCAGTTTCACTGTTGCCCGTGCCTGGTCTCCCCATGACCACAGCACAGCCCAAGCGTGTGAGCTGCCACACTCAGGAGGGCCCTGGAGCCCCAGGGCTAAGTGCTCCTTTGACTCCTGCAGCTGCAGGCCTGGAGCAGAGTGCGTCCATCCTGGGGGCCAGGTAGGCAGGTTTCCAGGGCGCTCTTATAAAGGCAGTCTGCAGGGGGCAAGGCAACAAGCCTGGTTCTCTGGAGCCAGCTATTCAGGGAGTACCAGGCTTGGCCCAGAGAAGCACAAGGACTCCAGATCGGCCTGGATCCACTGCTCATGGGCAGATGTTCTAGCTTCTTCCCTGCTGTTCTGATGCCCCTGGGTCCAGGCCTGCAGACCGAGGTCCTGGGTGGGCCAGCCATGTCTGTCTTGTCCCAGCCACTCCCAGGATGACTCTTTCATTGGGGAGTTTTCTTCACCAGGCCTCCCCTTTCTAGAACCTGGGTTCTCTCCATCTCTCTGGGCACTGTGGGTAAACTGAGGAAACAGCTGCTCTCTAAGGGAGATTTTTTTCCTTTCTGTTGTCCCAAGCATCCCATCGCTGGTTCCTTTTCTTCCTTCTGAAAAGGGTGAAAAAGTCAAGAACAGCTATTTATTTTGATGGTTTCGCAGTGTTGCTTTATTCTTTTGAAATTGTCATTGTTTTGAGACGTTCTGACTAAAATAAAAAAGGAGAATTACTCACAAAAAGTAAAATGAACACAAACCTTTTAACTTTATGTAGGAAATAAAGATCTGTGTACACAATGGTGTTCTATAAGTAAAATAAGGACAAAATGGCTTTTCTCTTTCACTGACCCAGATGGTCTTTATGTGCAAGGTATGGACCAGGTGGTGAACGAAAGGGGGGTTGAAAAGTCTTGTTTCTCCTTTTGTAGCTCTCCATATTTGTAACCTACTGGGGAGACCAGGGGTGTGTGTGTGTGTGTGTGTGTGTGTGTGTGTGTGTGTGTGTGTGTGTGTGTGTGTGTGTGTGACCGCGATTGCCAGGTAGTGGTGCAGGCTCTCACAGTCTGGGATGATCCTCACATTGGTCCCAGCACAGGAAGTTGGGCTAAAAGGATCCAGTGCCTTGAAGAAAAATACAAAGAGAGGCCAAGGGCCGCCATGCCCTTCCTGCTTTTAGGAGGGCAGTTGAAATAGAATTTTAAAGCAGATTCTGTATTTGAGGTTTGACCTCCAGCAAGGCCAAATTATGCTTTTATTCTCCTTAAAATGGACTGTTTGGCCATTATTGGTTCTTGTTTTAGAGTCAGAAAGAAATTGGGGGTTGAAGTCAACTAGAGACTGATTTGGCTGTGGTGCCTCTGGGGTCCATCTGTTACCTGGTGAGCTGGGGCGACGGTGGAGCAGACTTCCTCAGAATCCAGCTTTTCTGTGGAGCTAGCATGGGGGCAGGTGTGTTATTCAAGATTTGGGCCTGGAGGGCCCTGCTTCCCCAGGAGACAGCTCTAACCAGGGCTGCGAGTTAGCAGGGCCCCGAGCCCTGTCCCTGAGAATTCACTGACACTGGGCCTGAAAGGATGCGCCTGTACGGAGTTAAGGCGTATCGTTCTTCAGTACGGTTTAAGTCAACAGAAATGTGAGAGCCCTGCCGCCATCCTAAGCACGCGTGGGTACAGATACAGAGCGGAGAGGCTGCACAGGACACTGACCACAAGGGAGTGTGGCCTGGGCCACCTCAGAGATTAAACAGAGAGCCATGGATCCAGACTCGGGGGAGAGATGTGTGGATAAGAGCAATACGAATGAGATGCTGACCAACGATAAGGGAGCTAATGATTGTTGTGTGCGTGCTCTGTGCTCAGCACTGCACATCATTTTAGGAAAGGAAAGCCAGACCTGTCCTGTGGCTCACGAGGAGCTTCATGGAGAAGCTGGCGTGGGAGCTTGGCCTTGGGGACCAGAAAGACTTGCATAAGTTGAGGCAAGGGGAAGGCCAGAGGGAAGTTGCTTGCAGAAGGCAGGAACCTGCCAGATGCTTTTGGGGCTGGGGGGAGGGGTGTTTTGGAGGGGCTGAGGTGACCATTCCAGGTGGGGGCAGGAAAGGGGGGAGATGTGGGAAAACTGGGGGCGGGCTTGGTGTTGGGGGTGACGAATAGCTCCATTTTGTTGGAACTTAGGATATATTAGGTGTGAGTGGAAGTGTGGGTCAAAGCCCAATGGGAGAGAGGCTGCCTGCCAGGTAAGGGTATTTGTGATGAGTTGGGAAGTACCCTAGAAATGGGCATTGGGAAGACTGTTGGCGCTATCTGACGCTGACCTGGGGCAGTGGACGCGGGAGTGGGGAGAAAGAACCGAACTGGATGGTGCCCTTCTCTTGTTTAAGACTCTCAGACAGAGAGAGGCACCGCAGTGACAGTGCTGGAGCTGGGTGTCCAGGCTGTGCAGCCTGCCCTGGTGCTCAGCTGTAGGCAGTTTGCCCACGTCCCAGGCCAGGCCCGTGAACTGTGCACAGTACGTTGGCCTTTAAAAAACAATAAAAAAGGGATTGCCCTTTAACCACCCCTCCCCCACTTTGTATTCATCAGGGTCATACTCATTTTTCTTTCCGTACATATACAAAAGATGAACTTTGGGTTATACAAGGGGTATATGCCAATGTCAAGAGCAGACTAGAACAATGGAACAATTAGCAGATTCATCAGTTCTTCTGCTTATACTTCAATTCCAAGAGTGAAATGTTAGTTTGTTCAACTCTCTGCTTTACGCCTTGATCACAGTGTGAAAGTGTTGACTAAGCTTAGCTTCCTGGTCAGAGGGTCGAGACCCATGGCTTTTAAACATGCTTATATGAAATCCAAACATTCATGGCCACTGGTGATCTTGAAATCAAGGCACAACTTATAAAACGAACACATAATTATCTTGTTTATTCAGGGTATAAATAGAGTTCATGCATTTAAAAATTTTTCTTCCTGATAAGGTCTTTAGCCGGCATTTAGTCTTTAGATAGACTCTCTCCTTAGTGTGCTCTCTCCCTCTCCTCTCTCCCTCCCTCCTCCCTTTCTTCTTCCCTCCCTGCCCCCTCCCTACCCTTCTTCCTCTATTTCCCCCTCTCCCTCCATCCCTCCCTCTCTCTCTCCCCCCTCCCCCACCCTCTCTTCCTCTCTCTCTCTCTCTCTCTCTTTCTCTCGCCCCCATTCCCTCCCCTCCCTCTTTCCCCCTCTCCCTTCCTTCTCTCTCTTTCCCCTTCTCTCCTCAGAAGGGGAGGGACTTGTGGGACCTGCTGTGGCTGCCCTTGGAAGAGGCAGCATGAGCCTGTGGATTTCTTTCTTGGAGCCCTTCCTGCTTCCCTCACAGCTTTGGCAGAGGAGGGATGGGTGCCCAGGGAGGGCCTGGTGTGGTTGGATGCATCCTTGCCACAAATCCGGGGAAGAGCCGTGAAGCCCACACCTGCCTCTGACAGCCCAGCTGGGGACCAGATCCAGAGAGCAAGGTGGCCTGTGGATGGGACCTTCCCAGGCCCTCCCCGACGCTGGGGCGTGGAGGGGGGCACGGTTTATACCCAGAATGACTCCTTAGCTTTAAGCCAGCCACGTTCGTCAGGTACACACCTCCTTTTCGATTTTTACCATACCGAGTACCACATGCTCCTAGATTTGTTATTTTGTGAGACACACTTCTTTTAATTAAATATTATATTTAGCTTTGTCCTAAATAATCATCTCTATGAAATCTCTGGTTTGATGTACGCTCTATATATTTTTTCATATCAGACAGTAAAATAATTAAGTATTAATTGTTTTTTAAAGAGGAGTTTTTTTGTGTATCACCTAAAACCGTCTTGTGTGTCAGCGTGCAAGCCTTTGGGGATCCATTGGAATGTTTGCAGCCAGCCAGCTTCCTAGGATCTAGTTCAAGTCACTCCATGAAGGCACTGCCTCCCCAGGCCCTGGGGAAGCCCCTTCCCAACCCCTCCAGAAAGTTCTCCTTGACTCCTCCTCGACCTCATGGCCCTGCCCTCAGAATCCCTAATTGTCATTTAATCATGCGCTGCTCTGGTCACGTCTGACAATGCTGTGAGCAGTTGCTGGGCCATGCTTTCCGACTCCGTCCCTTCCCTTTTTGATGGCCTAAGTGTCTGGTCAATTGAGCTAGCTGTGCCAGCCTGTCTGTCCGTTCTGTCTATACATCTATGTATCTCTCTATCCATCTATCCGTCCTATCCACTGCCCCTCTCTGTATCTATGTATCTATCATCCTTGGGTCTATGACCAATATCTATCTATCTGTCTATCATCTCCTATTCTCCCCCCACCCCCACTTTCTTTCATCCTCTTTGATGAGCCAGGCACTGCTTTAGGCCCTGGGAATATAGCAGAGAACAAAACAAAGTCCCTGCCCTCATGTAGCTGACATTCTAGTTGGAGAAGTCAGGCAATAAACAAATAACCGAATAGATGAAGAAACCAGAAACTGATCTGTAGGGACACATGCCATACAGAGTATTGAAACAGGGGAATATGAAGCAGAGACACCAGGACAAGCTGAGGCCGAGCGATCGGGGAGGGTCCCTCTGGTGAGGCTACATTGGGTCTAAACGCTGAAGGACAAAGCAGAACCCTGCCAGGATGGGGCAGCACCTGGACAGAGGGCAGAGCTCATGTAGAGGCCGTGAGGCAGGGGCAGCCTTGATGACTGAGGTGCAGAGAGAAAATGCAGATAGAAGAATGAAACTGTATTTGATTCTGACTTTGACAAGGTTAAAGTTTTTCCATTTCTCACTTCCTAGGGGCTACAGTCCCTTTTCTATGTAAGAACGTCCAACGCCTCAGCTCTGAAAGCCCCTGTGTCAAATCCCTTCTGCTGGGGAGCTTTGGAGGCAGTGCCATGTTGTCCCCTGCAGGGTTGGAGGGCTGCAGGGGAGCACACCATGATGAGGCGACCGCTGACATGCTAATATTTCATTTTAATCTCGAGTGCCAGGTTACTTTCCAAATGAAGTGTCTCAGGCAAGGCTCTAACTTACATGAAATAAAAGAGTTTAATGCTAATTAAATCTCATCTGACTACTGAAGCCATATTTATTGATGGTCTAAAAGAACATCATCGAGGTGGGTAGACTGGGAACGTGTCTCCACTAGAAACATACCTTCGAGTCCCGGGACTCCTGCATTTCAGGCTCGCACACCCCATGCGTGGCGAAGCACATGTGGGTGGGACCCCAGAGCCGCCCCTGCAGCTTTCTCTGCCGGATACAGAGATCAGCGCCTTTAATGTGGATTTGGTTCGGGAGGTCTGGGTGGGGCCCAGGCTGCTCGTTTTCAACCAGGTCCCAGGAAATGCCGATGATGCTGGTCCAGCCGGACGGTGAGTAGTAAGAGTAGAACAGACCAGGTTGAGTTCCTGGTACCACTGCTCACAGGGAGTGACAGCCCTGTGTGGAGCCTCCCACTACACTGGTCTCACCCACTCCCTCCATCTCTCCTTCCTCCTTTCTTTATCCCAGACCCTCCTACTCCTCCTTCCTGTCCCAGCCTTGTGGTCGCTCTCCCAAGGCCAAGAACGGGGTGATTCCTTCAGGTAGTTAAAGTCTTCATGCAGGGTTTGACCCAATCTTCCACCATTTGCGTTGTCTTTGGTTGTCTGATTGCCCTACCCAGACTTGGAACAGCTCAGGGGCAGAGCCTCCATTCCAGCCTCTTACTTCTGTGCCTCCAGGCAAGTGCTTCTCGAGATGGCAAGGAAGAGGATGTACTTCCTGACCCTCTGTAAACAGGGACTCTCATGGGGGAGAACTGGCCTCAGCAGCCATGTGTTGGCTGAGCTTGGTAGGCAGGGCCCAGAAGGTGAGGTCACGCTCTCCTGTCTACCCTCCAGCTTTCCTCTGCTGAGGCTTCTCTGGACGGTGTCTTCCCTTTCCTCTGATGAGCAGCCTCCTAATGGCATAGACGAGGGATGCATGGCTTCAGTGCTGCAGGGGTGAGCGCATCCTCATCAGTGAACAGGGTGCGACCACTTGGAGGTGCGCGCCCCAGTGGTTACCCATGGCAATGGGTCCAGTGTTGCTAGACCTTTGGGTTTTTCTAGAGAGGTCAGATGTCTGGATTTTCAGATGGAATTCGGCCAGTTTTTGCAAGTGGAAAACTCTTACATGATTTTCTTAAATCATCACATAAGCCAAACTGAACATGCGTGTCAGTGGATTTTGGCAAGTAGGCCTCAGGGTGCGGTGTCTGGTGCTCATCAATTCTGGGGATGATTCCATAGATCCTGCTGGGAGAAGCTAGGGGGTCTGAAGGAGGTGGCCTGGTTGAAGATGTCTCCTCAGCAGCTCACCTTGCCTGGGGAAGGGGAGTTGGGTGGAGAGGGCTCTGAGGGCTCAGAATCCATTCTGCAAGAGTGGGCCCTGATGTGGCTTTCAGGCCTCGGGAAAACTCATTCTTCCATATCAGCTTGTCTGCATCCACCTATAATTAGCATCTGAAATTTCTAAATGAACTGCCTAATCAAGTCAATTTAGCAAACTTATTGTGAAGTGCTACCAAATCCTCTCCCTCCAACTGTCCATACAGTCACCCGCACCACCTTGCTTGCCTATGCTATTTGCAACTGAAGCTGCTTATGTGTGCTGTCTGGCAGCCCCGCAGACAGCCCATTTATGTGACCTATAATGAGTTTATTAGTGTTTCACTGCCTTGTTGCTATTAAGTTTTATCAGTTTCAGCTTCAAGAACACAAGGTTAAATTTTCAGTTAGAGTTTTTGCAAAGTTTGAGTGGGATTAAGATTGTTAAAAATGTGTCCAAATGGTGGGTCCATGTGTTTATTTTCAAGATATTATTTCTGCCCACTAAGAGATTTTGATCTCTTATTTATAAATTTAACACTTTTCTGATGTTCAGAATGGCAGCACAGGGCTCGAATTTTATATTGCACACTACACATGAATGCATAAATTGTAGAGGATCAACCTGAAGCTGTAGCAAATGGAGCTGGACCCGTTGGTGACTGTGCAGCCCGAGATGTTGGTACCCCTGTCCCAGGGTGCAGCTAGGACTGGCTGTTGCTTTGACCTGGTAAATAAGCATCATAAAGAAAGAGGGAAAATTCTCCCACAAATTACAAAAGGATGAGTTATGATATTATTTTCTCCCGGTACCATAAGATAAGCAGGTTCTTCTATGAAAATACGTGCATGTGTACTTGAATATTATTTACCTGGATCCCTTCTGTAATTCTTGAGCAATTATTTTTAGGAGAAACCAATTCAGGAGTCTCTTCATTGGCTGCAATCAGAATAAAGTGGTTCTACTTTTAGGTTAAGAGAAAAAAAAAACAGTAATAGGCTGAGCTGCTATTATGAAAAGTTTATTATAATTGATATATAAGCTAGCTGGGGTCTTAAGCACAGAGCAGTTGGAAAATTTCAGTAGCTCCTGGATCCAATTTTTAAAAATATATGTTGTGGGGCTTCTCTGGTGGCGCAGTGGTTGAGAATCTGCCTGCTAATGCAGGGGACACGGGTTCGAGCCCTGGTCTGGGAGGATCCCACATGCCGCGGAGCAACTAGGCCCGTGAGCCACGACTACTGAGCCTGCGCGTCTGGAGCCTGTGCTCCGCAACAAGAGGCCGCGATAGTGAGAGGCCCGCGCACCGCGATGAAGAGTGGCCCCCGCTTGCCACAACTAGAGAAAGCCCTCACACAGAAATGAAGACGCAACACAGCAAAAATAAATTAATTAATTAATAAAAACTCCTACCCCCAACATCTTTAAAAAAAAATATATATATATATATATATGTTGTGTCCACAGTGGGGAGATGGCCATAGCTGCAAAAGCCCTCTGTCGTACATGGAGACACACCTGTGGCATTCCCTTGGTTCTATGCCGTTTAGGATGTAGAATGCTCTAAATCCTCTCATTACTGCCTTGTAGACGACAGACACTTCAAGCAGTTTTCCATTTATCTGAGATTACCAGTTAAACTCGTTAAAAAGCAACTCTGGCTTGTTCACTCAATTGGCTGTGGGGAAGATTTCGTGTTCTTGAGCGACAGTGTGGCTTTGATTAGTGGAGTGCTATACTTTTTAGGGGAGACCTTTGCTAGCTTAATTTATGACCCTGGTTGATGGCGTCTGTGCTGGGGCATTACGTATTTCCCCAACTATTGTACCTGGTGTCAATAAAGGTGCATTTAGGGAAATCTGAAATAAAACTCGAGGACGTTTTTGTTCTTTGGGGAAGCAGTGCACCATAAACATTTTGGGCTTGAGCCAACAGCTTTCCCTGACCGCGACTGCAAATTACTGTAGTATGTATAGATTGCCAGCGGAACACTATATGAGGAAACCTGTATTTTATAGAATGTCACTTTTATGCACAATCCAGGCAAAAGAAAAAAAAACTAATTTAGCCAGCATTTAGCCAGTATTCTTTCGAATGAGGATTATGAAAAGAATATTTACCAAAAAACAAGCTCTAAATATGGCTTTTAATTTAATTATTATTACATCAATCATCAATATCAATACTTAATAGCAACCTGATAATGTAGCCAGTAGGTGAAACAGCTATTAAAAAGTGTAAAAAAAGATTAATCAGGCGCAGGTGATATTAATGCTCTCCAATTATTTAATGATCAGTACATATTTTTGAAAGTGTTTTTAATAATCGACTGTAACATTAGTTTGCAAAAATGTAATTTCTTCTTAATTTTGCATCTTAGCTTCTTTGTGCCGGGTACAAAGGTAGTATATTTCTGTAGTTATTGTTTGCAGCACTCCGTGTAAAAAATCACGTTCATTTCAAGAAGCTGTTATGGTATTGATTCTGGTAAAGACTTCCATTAACTGACCAATCTAAATCTCATAAGTGATGTCAGGATAGTTATGCATTTGCTTGGTTCAAGTATTCAGCCATTATGTTAGAATGCAGGCAGTGTCTGAATATGGCTGTTAAATTATTTCTAAATACCGAACCAGAACAGCTTAACAGTTCTGCAGTTTGAGACTGACACAAGAATGACAATCTGCCACCTCTTTGTTTTTTAAATATTAACGTTGTATTGGGATAGTATTTTTGGAGTAAAAACCTGTGGCACGAGAGGATAAGTGACATAAACAAAGGCAGCTGGGCTTCATGAAATAATGGAACAATAAGGCCCTTGCAGCCGTTCTCATCACTCCAGTATGTTAATTAGCATTCTGTTGTGGCCGCAACACTGAAAACATGTAATCTGTATTGGTGTACAGTACAGCTGTGAACACACATTCTGTTTTGTGAGTCCCTGGAGTTAGCCTTGCCATTGGCATATGCGTTTGGGCCAAAAGTCAAGCCATCACCACTAAAATAGCACACTATAGAAGCAAAATGTCATTTGTCTTTTCTTATTTTTTTTTCTCCCCTCAGTGCCACATGCTATCCAGTGATGTAATCCAGTATCACTGCATCTGCCTCCCTGCTCTATTTTTGCAGGAGGGTATCTGAGGGGGCTGGGATGCCAGCAAGCAGGAGGATTTAAAAGGCAAGTGGCCCCAGAAGGGTCAACTTTAAAAATCAGTTCTTTCTTTTTGCATTGTTTGTCTAAAAATATTTATTTTTAAAAAATGCATAGATTTTTAAGTATCAGGGACCCAGAATCCGCTGCTTGTTTCCCTGCGGGGAGGGGGAGGGGGAGGCAGCTAATTCATAAGGGAAAAGAATCTCAGTAAACTTTACCCTTATTTATCATCTATATTTCGAACCTGATTCACAGTCCTTCATGCATGTAATACCCACTTGGGGTGGGGTTTGTTCTTCCCATTTCAGAGATGAAGAAACTGAGGCTGAAGCATGGCCCAAAGATGGACTCTAATTGCAGGGGCTTTCTGACCTCTGTCTGCACGCAGACAGTGGATGGCTGCAGAGAGTGAAAATGATTGGTCGTTTTGAGGCAAAGGGGTTAGTACCAGTGAGCGGAGGCAGCCAGTGGCTGGGGGCTTCAGAGGCAGGACTCAGAAAGACCCCTCTTGCGTGATCTTCTGCTCACGTGTGGCTGTGTGGGAGCCGCCCCTGGTACCGCCGGAACATGGCCCTGGGTTCTTTCCGATACCAGTTTGGGAGGCAGGAGGAGAAGACTGGGTTTCAGCATTGTTGTCACAGGAGCTTGACTAAGTTGCCAAAACCTGCTTGGATTTTTACCTGATAGCATTTGGCTTGAAAAGCGAAAATGGTTCCATTTCGATTTTCCCTGGTTTCAAAGTAATTCAGCTTTCTTTGTATGAGTGTATGTGCAGCATCCCCAGCACAGGACACTTATGCACACAAACAAACACACACACACCCACCCCCACCCCCACACACGCTCATACATACTCTTGTTCATGAAGTACGTATCCCTTTGCAAAATATTTTTTGAATCAAAAATTACATTTTCTAGCCCTTTAAATGTATTATAAATTCAAATAGGGACTACCCAGTTGTTAAAACTTTTCCTACATTTCAGATTAATTTTATCCATCCCCCATCACCATCTGATCTGACTATACCAAAGGAGATTTTTAAAAAGAAAAAGAAAAAAAAAACCCAAAAAACCAACACCAAAACCAAACCAAACCACACCAAACCGACCAAAAAAACCCCATCAGCTCTAAAGGAACTTTCAGACTCTGTGGACAAAGCTTCTTGTTGTCTCTTTCTGAAAAATGAGAATGAATACTTAGCTCAAGATTTTTCTTTTAATCTACCTCAAAGCTGATTGAAAAATTACCTCCACCCCATAGAGAAAACACAGCATCTGGGTCACCATGCTGATCCAATTTGGTTCTGCTTTCGGACTGTGCAGGAATCAAATGGTCTGGCGTTTAGGTGATGTGAGCGAGTGTCCACCTGGGAGCAGATGAGGTTAAAGGTTAATAGCACTTGCTCTTGTTCTTTTTTTTAATTCCAGCAGAACAGAACTCTTTTACACTTGCCTGGCCCCTATCCTGAGTCCCATGTCCAACTCCGCAGCCTTCGGAGAGGCCTCAGTTGGTGTCTTTGCTCAGACTTGCCTGGCTGAGGTAGGGCAGGACTGATACTAAGATTTTAGGTCTGTTGTTTCTCTTTTCCTGGAAACTCACCCCATCCCCCCTTGGTTAATGGCTCTTTAAACATTGAAATGCCTGGAAAAACAAAACAAAATAAAATAAAACGCAGGCTGTCAAAGAGATAAGAACAACAACAACAAAAATGTTGGTATCTTTTAGAATTTGTCTTCCTAGTGGTAAAAGTATATAATTAATAGGAGAATTTTCCTCCAGATGTGGCTATACTATAATAGAGCCTTATAAATGCTACAGAAAGAAAAATTGCTTGGAACGAAGGCGTCCTCAATGAGAGCACACCTGGGTCTGACAAAGATTGCATTTAGGGACTGCTGTGCTATCACAACGCAGAGAAAGACCAAGTCTCCGGGAGCAGCTGGAGAGAAAGCCCCGGCAAATCTGCATGCAAATAGCAGCATGCAGATTGTTAACTTAATCAGATGCCGAGGAAAAGATGTGCCAGAACCGCGAGGATGATCTACATACACGGAGGGAGAGCGGCCTGGGCTGCCATGGCCGCTGGGCGAGGATGGGCCTGGAGCAAGGTGCCGTCGGGTTGGCCCAGCCTACCCACTGCCTGCCCATTTGCCCCAGCCTGCAGTCGATTTATCACAGAATGCTTGGTGTGCTCTTTGAAAAGATAGAAATGATGGAGTATATTTCAATTGGGAGGAAGCTTTCTTTTTTTTATGGTGATATAGGTATTGGTATTATTTTGCCTGACTCCATAAGTCCAATTAAAAAATATTTCTGCTTAAATATCCGGGTGCATGAAGATAAGAAATATTGCCCTCGAGTGTATAAAGAGATCTTTTCATTAAAAAAAAAAAAAAAAGATGCTCTCTATAGAGTCAAGTGCTGAGTATATATTGTACCTTAAGAAGTGGAAGACACCTGTTATTTATATTTTATATTAATATTAACGGACATATCTATTTTAAATCTCCTCCATCTTTTAGTCTAGCACCGTAAAAAATAAAAAGTAATACTATTTAATCACCCACAGCTTAATAGTGCCTTAGTTGTTTACTGCCATCGCACTAATTGCTCTGTACTAATGTGTTTTTCTGTGATATCCAGTAGTGCTAAGAGAACAGAGATCCATAACCAATTAAATATAGTGTTTTTATGTTAAAAATATATCTGATGAGGCTAGAAAGGGAACAGGAGCTGCCCTTAACGAAGGCGCATTGGCACCGTCTGGGAGCCCAGGAGAAGGTGCCCGCGTTGCCTCTTTTGCGCAAAGACAAAGGGGGTAATATTTTTGGCAAGAAAACAAACCCGAGGAAACCACAACAAACTGAATGTTTCCTTCCCACCCACCCACCCCCCTCCTGCAACTCCTTAGGCTGCTTCTGTACTCTCTCTTCCAGTGAGGGAGAGTTTGACTTGGGAGGGAGAAAGGGGGAGCGGCCACCCGGCGGGGCGGCGGGCAGGCGGCCGGGAGGAGCGGGGCTGGTCCCCGGTTGGGCTGGGGCCCGGCGCCCGCGAGCCGGAAGGGCGCCCGTTCAGGCGCAGGCTGCCCACTGCAGAGGGCTCATCGGGGAGCATTGTTGTTGGCTCCAGAAGGAGCGAAGCGTCCCGGAGATCGGGCCGCGCTCGCGCGGCTCCGGGCGGGAGGAAGGTGAGGGGAAATCCGACCAAACAGCGTTCTTAACAATTTCCAAAGACGGTGGGAGTGACAAAGGAACGCAGGACGCCGCCGCCGTCGCTGTCTGGGCCCGCGCTGTTTCCTGACGAAATCACTAGTCGGGGACGGGAGCCGGCCACAGGGCAGCCCGCCGCCCGCGTTCGCTGGCGGCGCGCCCGGTGGTGCAGCGGCCCCGGGCCGAGCGCTGCCCGCGCCGGCCCGCCGCCTGCCAGCCGGCCGGGCCCCGCCGAGCGCCACACTTCACCTTACGGAGGGGAGATAATGAGATCAATTAGAGGGGCCGTCACCGCGCCGAGACAGCTGCTGGCGCATAGTAATCACCGGCGGGGCCGCTGCGCAGGGGCGCCCCGCTACTACTACCTGCGTCGGGCACCAGCACGCGCCGGCCCACCCGGGCCCCTGCCCAACCGGGGCCTGCGCCCTGCTCGCATCCTCTGCCAGGGGACTCCCCTCTAGGCTGCCCCGCGCCGCCAGCCCACCCCGTGGGAGGGTCCTGGACTGGCGCCTGCACTTGTGCATGTGTGCATGCTTGCGCGGACATGTGTGGGTGGGTGTCCACGCGTGACTATGCCCTGAAGGTGCGTGTAAGTGTGACACTGTGTGAGCTTGAATGTGCGGGTGTGCGACTCAGTGCATGAGTGTGTGGGTATGAGTAGATGAATGTGTGTGTGTGAGTGTGCATGAGTGTTTGCATCATGTGTACGTGAATGGGTGTATTCCCGTGCTTATGGCAGTGTGGGTGTGCACGTGCATGTATGTGAGAGCTTTCTGCACACGCATGAGTGTATGTGCATAAGCATGTGTGTCCACGTGTGGAGCATGTGTATTTGCAGATGAGTATGATTCTGTGTGTGCACACATGCCTGTGTGTGCGCTTGAGGATTGTGTGTGTAGGCAGCCTGAGAGAGAGCTGAACTTATGTGTCTGTGTGAGTGGTGAGTGTGGGTAATGAGTGCGTGCCTGTGGGTGTACGTACATGAACATAAATGTGAGTGTGGGCTTGTGTGCTGGGGGGTGGGTGTTGTGGCCCCTCCTTCAGTCCCTTGCTCTCCAGTGGCTCCTTGGATGCCTAGGTTTCCTTGTGGGCCAATGGTCCTGAGAAAGTGCCATATGCTGTGTGTCTGTAGTCCACACCTGGCATTCCCCCACCATATGTACCTATATGTTGATGGCATGGGTGGCTCCCCATCTCCTGACCTCCATCTACGTGTCTTCCCCACTGTGAATTTGTGTCTGTAGGCTCCACCCTGGTCAGCCTCTAAAGAAGGGCCTGGTTCCAGAGGCGGGGGCGGGGGGGGGGGGCGGTCAGGACACGTGTGCCTCGCCATCTGGATCCCCCATGACTATAGAGCAGATAATGACCTGCCCAGGTGACACAGCCCCATTTCAACTTAGCCCATATTGAGCCCCTATTGGATGCTCTTCAATTTAGCTCTTGAAGGCCAGACAGATTCTCACTTTAGAAAACAGAATGGGTGAGGGTCCAGAGAAGGGCGGGAGAGAGATGTCATCCTAGTGACAGCTCACTCGGTGACTTTGCATTTGTTTTCCCGTCTGAAATGCTCTTCCTTTGGATCTTCGTGTGGCTTTCAGCTCAACAGTCCCCTCCCCTCCGGACCACTCTGCCCATCCTGGGTCCCCATCAGCCACTCTCTTGTTGTGTTTTGTGTCTTCACAGTGCTTCTTGCTGAAATTGCCACCTCCACCTGCTCCCTTGATTTTTGCCTCCTCCCTCATTAAAGCCCTCGCTCCCTGGGGCCAGGCCTTGCTGGCATGTTTGCTGCTGCATCAGCACCTGGTATAGTGGCCAGTGCACAATGGGTGCTGGGGAAACAGGCATCTGCTACCTGGCCATCCCTGGGGTCCTGGGGAAGCCCAAGGTAGCCAGTGTCTGCCCTGTGGGCTGGAGTCCACAGCCACCCTGGGATGGAAGCTCTGGAAGATTCTCTGAGAGACCATCACCGAGAGACCTAATGTGGTCCAACACTGGGACAGAGATGTGAGGGACATGTGGTCGTGCCCACAGGGGACAGTCTCAGTCCCTGATGGAGCTGCAGTCCCCTGCAGCCTCGGGAAGTGGCCAGAGTCCTGGCAGGTCCCTGTTTGGGCCTCACTTATAGAACTGTTTGTGCGGGTTCTTAGGTGCCCAGCAGGCTCCCTTGGCCACCCGCCTTCAACTGCGTCCTCAGAGGGCCAGAAGACCCCCGGAGTCTTAACTTCAGCTCTGTCTCTGACCTTGATGTGCCCTTGAACAAGGGGTTTGACCTTGCTGTAACTCGATCTCGTCTTTGAGACGGTCTCGTCTTTGAGATGGTCTGAGTGCCTGTCCTGCCTTCCTAATATGGGTGGTGTCTTCTAAAAGAGAACAGAGAAGTGTTTCCCGACCCTGTTGTTGTCCCCACCTTGACACCACTTCTGACGTTTTTTTGTCTTCTGACTCTCCTGAAGTGATGCTCTGGGCACTGAATTGGGGCGGTTTGGCTCCTTCTGAGATGGTGGGAAACTCCTGGCCACTCTTGGAGGCTCCCCTTGAGATTCAGTACTGTCCCCCCAGGTCCCTGCCCTGTTCCCCAAGGTCCATGCCTTGTTCCTTCCTCCTTCTGTCTTCTACATTGCCCAGCCTTGGTCCCTTCTGCTCTCCGTGAGCAGCAAATAAAGTGGGGCATGGGAGGGACAGCTGAAAGGAGCCCCCACTGACACGTTTCTGATGGAAAGAAAAGAAGGACATCTCCAGTGCCTGTTCAAAGGGTCGGAATAGCCTGTCTCCACTCTGGACCTCCCAGGGGGCAGAGTTCCTCTGAACTGGTTCACTCCAACTGCCCTGACGTTTAAGGGCCTGCTGTGTGTGAAACGCTGTGCCAGGTGCTTTGGGCCCTTGTCTCATTGACCACAAGTGACCTTGGTGTGTCTCTGAACTTCTGAGTCCTGGGGGTGAGGAGTGTGGGGAGTGGGTAATGACTGCAGCCCCATCAAATGCCTGGCATGTAGGGAGGACCACTGGAAATAATGTATGTGCGGTACTTTGAAAACTTCCTATAAATATGATTTGAGACATTAAGAATGTTGCTTTTATTTTTCTTTCCCAAACATGAGCTATTTTGAAGTTTATGTATTCTCTTGGCTGGAGCCGACAAAATATTGGGGAAAGGTATAAATAAAACGTCCCCACTCCTCCTTGGTCTAGCTGGTCATGGGTCTACCTATTAAATGTCCCTGGGGTGGGGAGCCCCGGTCCAGTACTAGGGGGATGGCTAACCCGAGCTGTGCCCTGTGTGTCATTATAACAGCGAGGTAGGTCTTGATTCTCCTTAAGACAGTGATGGCTCCGTGTCTGGCAAAATGGATTTCTGGCTGCTGTCTTCTCCACGGAGCCCTTTGCAGCCTGAGTAGGTCATGGGGATACTTGAATGTAGTTAAATAAATTTGTTAAGTACTTTCTATTGAGTTGATTCTTGTTCGAATGAAATGGAAGGAGGGTGACAGGGACATGTGGTCATTGCCAGGAGGTCTAAGATCTGGAGAGGGTGAAGGGTGGAGAGGTTTTGGGGTGAGGACCTGAAAAGGAGGGTTTGGGAGGAGAGAGGGGAAGGGCCGGGCACAGCAGGTCACGGGGAGCCAGGCTGGCTGTCCAGGGGCTGAACAGGGCGAGTGCAGGGCAGAGAGGCCCTGGGCGGGGGGGCTGTCATTGCAGTGGCCACAGCAGACACTACAAGGGACGGGGGTAAGTCAGATGATACTGACTTCGACTTCGCCAAGCTGTGCAGCCTTCCTGGACCAATAGTGACAGTTGGTGACCGAGCACTGTGCTAAGTGCCTTCTTGCCCTGCCTGATTTCTGCTCCACAGCAGCCCTGAGGAAGGACTTGAGGATGGTGTTCTGTGGACGAGGGAGCTCAGACTAGAGGGTCACTGAACTGGTGAGTTGGGGGGGGGTGCCTTCAGAGCACGGCCCAGTGCCAGGGAGGACGTGCTACTCTCTATGCCCCCCACGTTGGGCAGCTCCGGCAGGGGGCTGTGCTGAAGACCCCCAAAATGGAAGTAAACACAAAATGATGGAAAGCTCCAGCCCCAGGTAGGGGGGCATTCTTTGGGGAGGGCCTTTTTCCAAAAACAGAATTTTTTGCCAGCAGTCAGCCTTTTGTCCTGTCTTTACGTGGCCCAATTAGGCAATCGCGCCCCTAATTAGCCAGCCTAAGGCCCTCTTTGTTGCCTGCATAGAAATTTGCACACGGGCTTGTACGTTGGCAGGAAACTTTGTCCGTGACACTGGAGGTGCATGTAAGCGTTGGAGATGGGCCCACGCTGTGAAGTCTGGCCTGGACACTGTTCCCCGCCCCAGCCAGACCTGTCCATCCCCCCAAGAGCATGGTGACTCGGCCCTAAGAAGCTTCGAGGCCAAGTGAGTCTGAGTTATGAGTGGCCAAAAAGAGGTGAGATATTGAAGAATCATAAATATTAATTTTTTTAGCACTCTATAATTCAAAAGTGACTCAACTGATTTGTCTCAAACTCTGCAGGAAAACTTAGCTGTGGCCTCAGATGTGAGTGCTCTTAGACCAGAAGGGATCTTGCGGCCTCAGAGGTTTCACCTTAAGGCACTAGGGGTGAGCATCACAGTCCTGTGCCTTCCTTGGAAGTGCAGCTTCTTGAGGGTGGGGGTGGGCCATTTTCCAGAAGGCTCACATCTGACTGCTTCTCAACAGGAACCTGCCCTATGGTCACCTAGGTGCCCAACACATGTTTCTACATCACCGACACCAGTCATGCCCCCATAGTGAGCCCATTTCTCTTGATTAGATCAATGCTTTTTTGCGCTTGCTATGTGCCTGGCACTGTGCTAGGGACTGAATGCCAGACGAGGTCATTGTTTAAATTCTGGGCAGGGAGAGGAGTGAGGGGACAAGGAATGGAGGGATGACAGACGATACATAGCCAACAAATACACGAGCAGAGGAAAAGCGGGTGGTATGACAGGGAGGGGTGCCTGATGCAATGGTGGTAGTCTTGGGAGGCCTCCCTGAGGAAGTGACCTTTGATGGCAGACTTGCAGAGTAAGATGAAGCTAGGCATCCAGACAGAGGGGAGCCCTTGGGGACCCAGGTCTTGAGGTGGCAACAGGACTGCGTGCCGGAGGAGCTGGGCCAGAGCGTGAGGGCCAGGGAGGAGAGATGCAGTGAGATGAGGCCATGGTGGTGCCCAGGTCACATCGGACTTGCGGGCCGGGGCAAGGGGCTAATTCCCAGGGCAATGGGAAGCCTTGAAGGGTTTGGGCAGGGGAGCCTCGTGATGTGACTTACGTTGTAAACAGTCTGCTGTGGGGATGACAGGGGACTGGGTGAGAGAGGACGATGGTGGGGACAGGAGAGGGATGGAAACAGTCAAGGTCTATAGGGAGAGCTGACCTGACGATACCCAGGCCCTTTTATTACATCTCTGGGCCCTTTAGCCCCCATCCAAATAGCTTTAATGTATCAAAGCATTGCTAAATGAATTCCCATGAAGTTTACTACAGGGAAAACCAGCATATATTTCTTATTTAAATTCTTTTGTTGGAAGGGAGGAGAGAATGATTTTTTCCCCCTGGTTTAGATCTCATCAGAATGGCCATGTGAGGCATTTTGAGTAAAGCAGACTTTCTTCTGTTCACACTGGCTGATGTGTTACTCACTGCCCCCTGGTCGCTGTCCACCCCTGCCACCGGCCGGCGCAGGGACAGTCATGCTCCTATCCCGCTTCCCATGTGAGGGCTACTGATACAGTTATTACAAGAAAGTTGTCCAATTTGGATTGAGTATGAACACATCCGCTTTGTTGACTGGACACTACATAATTCCTTCAGCATCGTGTGTGCAAAGCTCTTCTTTTATGGTTTGGCCAAGTTGCTGCAAGTGCAGTGGTCCAGTGTTAGCCATTCATTTCCTCTAAGACATCTGGGTGGAAAAATCTACAAAACAATAATAGATCAATACATTTAAATTAGAACTTTCAAAAATTCAATAATGGTATTTACAAATTAATAAAGCACTGTAAAGAAAATATCTGCACTTCTTTATTTAGGGATACAGTTAATTTTTTCATTGATTAAGCATTCTTTTGGTGGATGGGATGTGGGCAGGGAATTTTTTTTTCTAAGAAGGAAGTCCTGTGTGGAAGCTAGAAGCATCCATGTTTCTAGACCCCCCCACCTAAGTTACTAATGCATCGCACAGACAGGGATCCCTGGTGAGGGGAGGAAGTGTGCCTGGTTGGGTAGGAACTGTGGCAGAGGTGGGAATGCACTGGGTCACGCGCGACCCGAGTGGTGCTGGTGGGGATGGACGTAATGACAGGCGTGCAAGTCCCTCCGACTTCAGAACATATCGGTGCTCACCGTGTTAAGGAAATTTGGTATAGGAGATCATCATTTATCAAACATAAATCAGGGAGCCACTCTTCTTTGTTCAAAAGAATTCCCCATAGAAATCCTCAAAATTAGCCAACTTACTCTTGTGCATCTGGAATAAAATGCAGTTTTTTTCCCCCTAAAAACGATGAATGTGACTCAAGTTTTCAGGACTGTACTTACTTCCTCAAGCAAGGTAGAGCCCCTCCTGGCTCGAGCCTGGGGTGTGCCCCGTGTGGGGCGTGCACAATCTGAGGGGACAGGGTGGAGGTCGCTGCAGCCCTGCTGGCTGCTCTGGCAGCTGGACACGGGAGTGGCCTCAGCCACATGCTCTCCTGCAGCCCCAGTGCCCACGGCCACTCACGCACGCTTCTTCATCTTATTCTCTTCCCCCACCCTTCTTTCTTTCTTTCCCAAAATGTTGACTGAGTATCCATGGGAGGGCCACCTACTGTGCATGTGATGGGGGCCTGGCGGGGAACAGGGGACAGGCTAAGGACATCTCATAGACGCCCCATGCTAGTGGACGGCATGAAGTGGATGCCCAGTGCTTTTTCTATCAAATGATCTCACGGGCGAGGCTCTGCCTTGGGCATCATGGGGGTCTTCCATCATGGATGGAGGTCCTGATTCTGGGGAGCCTTGCCCATGGGATGTGCATGGAACCCACGATACCCAAGTGGACTGTGAAGGTCAAAGGGTTGTCCACATACAGTGCCTTAGGATGGAGGGGCAGAGATGGTGTTTAGAAAAGGGGTGCTCTCCAGCTGGTGTTGGGAGAAGGAGGGAAGGGCCTTGCAGGGGCAGCAAGAGCCGGGAGGCAAGGGGACTAGAGGAAGGAAGAGAGGGTTGTTGAGTTTGCAGACCATCCAGAGACTGAGGGAGGCGGTGGTCTGGTGGGTGGGTGTCATGGTGGTTGAGATGACTGGAGGAGCTAGGGGCAACCTGTCTCCGGTATCATGTGTCCTAAGAAGCAGTGCCAGTTCTGGGGAGGGGACAGGCTCCTGTTGGGTGCCCTGATGGATGCCCCGTGAGCTGGGTAACTTGGCCATTACCCTGGTCACAATGTTGAATTCCTCCGCTGGTCATTCTTGGCTGTAGCTGTTGTGTTGTCATCATTAGTCTCCCAACTCCACCACCAGCTGTTTGCAGTTCCTAATGTGGTGGTGGCTCCTCGTTACCTGCAAGATAGTGTTCTACCATCTGAACCTGGCATTCGAGGCCATCTCTGCCCCAGTCCTCACGTGGCATCCTTAGACTTCTTACAGACCCTTCATGGCAAGCTGCCTTCTCCCTGGGAATGGGCACACCACACACTGTCCGCCCTCACACCTGGCCTTATAGTGTTCCTTCTGCCTGTATCCCACTCACTTCTCCGCAAATTTTCAGACCCCTTGTTCAGGCCCAGATGCAATTCCACCTCCATCATGAACCTCCCCTGTTGTCTGGCTCACTGCCTTGGCACACCCTTTGTGTTATTGCTTTGTACTCCAGCTGGGTGGAACCTGGGCCCTAGCGAGCACTGTGCGCTTAGTGGGACCCCAATGGATGCCCTACTGAATGGCAGTCCCCAGTCACTGAACTGGCAGGTGGTGTCCAGAGCTCATGTGGAATTGTCCCTCTGTCCCATTCCTAACTTAGACTTTGATAAAAATATGGCCCAGAGTGTTTTGTTGTCAGCTGGCGTTTCATCCAAGGCCCCTTGCTACCTGATCCCATCCTGCCTTCCCAGCTTTATCTCATATGGTATTCTCCCACCCCTTGCCCTTCCCCTCCTCACTGTCACCTCTTTTCTTTGTCACTGAGCACCTCGCCATTCCTCAGATACACCAGGCTCTTGAATTCTCTATGCCTCTGCATATGCTACTTCCTTGTCTTAGAAAGCCAGCCGCTTATCTTCCCCCCACCCCCCAGAAAACTCCTATTCATCCTCCAAGACCCAGCTCAAAAGTCACCTCACTATGAAAGCAGTGGGTGGAGTTAGCCCCTCCCTCAGCTGAGCCTTCAGGTTTCTGTTATCTGTGACCAGACTAGAGTCTGTATATAAACGTCTGCCCCTCCTGTTCTTGTCTCTGCCGGGCACATAGTAGGTCCTCAGTCAACGTTTGCCGACATTAGTATTTGTAGACACTCAGAGCAGTGCCTGGCGCACAGCCAGGGCAATAGGTATTTATTTTTAGGCTCTCAGGAAGAGTTTTTGATGGAAGAAACTTGGAAATTCATGTTGCATCTCACTGAACGCTTCTATCACAGTGGAACAGAGACAGAGCTTGTCTGAGGGTTGGTGGCATGTACAGCAGGGGGCTGCTTCCAAGGACTCAACCAAAGTCGCATTCTATCAACAATTTTTAAGGTAGCATGCCGACATGTGTATGTTAAGATTCTGATAAAAAGATGCTAGAGGAAGCAGTGTGCCGGCAGGAGTTGGTCTGTTTGACATGTGATTGAAGCGTCAGGGGAGACACAGACCCCCCACCCACTCATGGCACAAGCCCTGCCCTCACTCGTAGGCCCCTAGGCCCTGTGGTTAGAACCTGCCTTAAGTCTTGGGATGGTAGCCAAGGGAAGCCTGAGAGGAACCCGGGAAGCGGGAGAAAGCAGGTGCTCAGCTGTGCACTGCGGAAGGGAACAGACTGGCACCCATGAAGGGACTGCCGCTGGCTGCAGCCGGGCTTGATTTGTGCTCTGCACAGTAGAGCCTGAGGCCCCCCAGCCTCTGATTGATGCAGGTGGGCCCAGAAGACCCCTTTATCGAGGCTGGTGTAGGGAGGTTCTTGAGAGAGAACCTGTTTTCTGCCCTCCCGTGGCTGATGGAAGTGAGGGACCCACCACTTTTTTCCAAACCATTTATTGCCACTTACCACAGGCTTGGTTTACATCTGCTGCTGAGAGCAGAGTGATCCCAATTTGGAAGTCGTGGAGGTCGTTTTTCACCCACACTGACATAAGCCATGACTCTCAAAGCTGATGACACACTCCAGATAAGGTCAAATGCTCACAGAAAGGGACATTTGGTGCCTCTGTTGCTTAATCCCTGATTGCAAAGAAGCTGCAGACACTAATGGCTGCTGGGATGTGCCATCCATGTCCCCAAGGGCCGGGGTCCAAGGCCCGGGCCTCCCCGCCTTACGCTCTCACGGACACCATTCATCACCTGCCGGGCACACCGGGCCGGAGGCCCCGCAGACCCTGCCTTGAGAAGGTTTTGGGCCTGGAGGGGACTGTGGCGGGGTGGGGCAGGTACCGGCTGGGCGTGGGCAGGTGGTCAGTAGGCTGCACCCTTGAGGGGTCCCCTTCCCTCTCCCCATTTCTCCCCCGACCCGTGGCTGTCGGGTCTCAAGGCCCGTGAGCCTGCAACGGCGCTGATTGGGCCAGATAGTAGGTGCTGTGGGAAAGAGAAGGTGGGGACGTGAGGACAGGGGAGTGGCTATAAGATTCTGGAGGAGTGAGTGAGAGGACATGGCGGCTGCTTTTGTTCAACCCAAAGGAAGACACACTAGCCAACAGATCACCCACCCAGGGGCCTCAGGGAAAGCACACGTGTGGATTTCCTCTGCAAGGCTTGGGTGCGAGAAACGTCAAGTTAAAGCTCTCTACGATTGTGGACGCTCAGTGGGGTCAGAGAGGCGTCCTAGGGGCACCCAGCAGAGTCTTGCTGGGATCCCCAGTCCTCCAGTCACCCCCGTGGTGCTTACTGCCCAGGCCCACAGTGTCCACTGGATGGAGAGGTCCCACTCTGCGGCGTGCAGCATCCAGTCGTGGCCTATGGCTGTGGCCTCTTGCAGTCCTGCCATCGGGTGCTGTATGCGGTGGGTGCAGTCCCTGACACCCTGGGCTCCTTCCTCCATCCGTGGTGGAGCTGCTCCAGCTTCTTCACTCCTGGGAACCAGCCAGCTAAGGCGTCTGGGCTCTCAAGGTGTGTGCTTGCGTGTGAGGGCGCTGTGGGGAGGTGAGGGAGCTGCTTTCCAGAGACCAGCTCTTTCGAAGCCGAGTGCTGTGCTTTCTGGGTTGTTCAGGCTTGGGGTGGAGCGGAGGTGTTTTTTCCTCCCGGTTAGTCCATAGTCACGGGTGGGAAGACAGAGATTCCATTATGGGTTTCCCCACATTCCATGATTAAAATCCTGTGCTGGGCACTTCCGGGCCTCCTTAGGACAGCTGGCGGTCGGACATTAGGTAGTGCGTGATGGACTGCGGGGCTCCGCTTCCTGGAAGTCTCCCCTTGAAGCCGATGTGGCCCCTTGAGGAGGTCTGAGGGCTTGGTGGGGTGGTGCTGTGGCGAAGGAGGGAATCGGGTTCCCCCACTGTGAGCCAGGGACACAGGACTGCACGGGGGCTCCTGTTTCCCTTCCTCTGATGTGGGACCACCCGGTGTGCTCCCACTCTGCCTGTGCTCTGTGTGCCCTGCTTTACGACTCCCAGGCGGAGGGTTGGTTTGTGCAGAAGTTCCACTCAAAAGGACTTTTCGGAAGGTCACCCATGCAGTTGTTGATGCTCTGGTGCGTGGAACCTTTTGGGAAGGGCTGCCTTGGAGGGTGAACGCTTTGCTCAGAGGGTGAACGCAGGGCCCCTGCTGGATCTGGGTATCTTGGAGGGGGGTCCTGCCCCTCCTCTACTCTGGGCACAAGATCATTGTAAAGAAAATTATTTTTGTCCCAAGATGCATGTTTCCCATGGGTGGTTTTTTATTTTGTCCACACTCCCCAGCTCAGAAATCTCTTACCTGTCCAGTACAAATCAGATGAGTAATGACTTGCCCCTGAGGGCTGTATTACGGTGAAATTCATCACAGATGGGCTCTCTGCCTTTTTCACTGATGTGGGCGTTCCAGACTGGGCTAAGCCGGGCACAGGACTGGATCACTGAAGGTGTGGGCTCATAAACGTCCTGTACAGTGGATGAGGGACAGTGCCCTTGGCTCCTGAGTCCCCATGGATTCTCTCCCTGCCGCCCCACCGTGCCCTGCCCAAGGGGGTGCTGCCGGCCCATTCAGGCAGCACGTAGTTCCGTGGGTTCCTCCCACTCTGTTTTCCGGGAGGACCACTTGGCTGCTGAGAGCATTGTTGTGATGTTTTCCAAGTTGAGCTGTAAAGGTGTCTAGAAAAAGATGTTTCTGGCAGAATCAGAGAGGAAACCAGGTTGGCCAGGGCACTTGGCACACAGTTCTGCTGTTTTCCCTGAGATTTCTCAAACGGCTGCTGTGGTCCCAGCTCCCCTGGGTACCCGCACTCCTTCCCTGAGCTGTCTTCCCAGCCACCCAGCTCAGGGCCTCAGGGATGCTCAGTGAGGGACCTTCCTCAGCGGTGCCTGCCCTGTGGGAGTTGACTCATCACTAAGCATTTACTGTCCACTGACTCCATTTCCTATGCGTGGCCAAGCAGGGGCTGAGATTGTGTTGAGCAGACATGAGAGGAGGGAATCTGGCTAATTTGCTTTTTTCTCGACTTTACTCCTCAGTTCAGCTGTCTTTAGTGTACCCTGGAACTTATAAAGTGAAAACTGCTAGGAGACTTCTCTTCTCTCCCTTTTAATAAGCTCTCAAGCTGAAAAAGGCTTGTATGAGAAGAAAGGCAGCCTGAGTCAGTAGGAGTAAGGGCATTAAATAAAATACTCTTTAAGGGTCACGGGGCGTGCGGTGGCTTCGGAGGATTTTTAAACGCGAGCAAGCGGAGCATTGGAGTTTGACTTTACAAAGGGAAAGGCCTGAGGGGACGAGGTTCAGGACCTGGGTGCGTCCCAAGGCTGCACACTCCCCGGTCCCTGCCCCGTCTCCCCGTCGCTGTTCCCAACTCACCAGCTGGGCCCATGGAGAGAGAATCCCACACTCTGCGGCTGAGCCGGAGACTAGCCTCCCTGTCGTTCGAGGGGACTGTCATGCTTCCAGTCCCGAGGGGACTGTCATGCTTCCAGTCCCATTGGGCCTGGTGTCTTTCCCGGCCTTAAAAGCACCCAGGGAGAGCCGGAGATCCCCACAGACAGGGCAGGAGGAGCAGGCAGATGTGGGCTTTTCCTGGAAGATTCTAATTGTGGTACAGGGAAACCGAAGCTCTTTTTCCTCCCCACACCCAGTACTTACACCAGTCCCCCTTTGCACCAGTGGGGCTCTGGACCCCTGGGAGTACCCATCCCCCTGTCAGAATAAACAGAAGTCCCTACTTTGTGAGCTTTGTAAATCTTCTCAACAGAGTGCTTTGTAAACCTCAGGCACTGTATGCCCTTGGGCACTGGCGGCATTAATGTTTATTCACTAGGTACCACGTTTGTGCCTTCAGAAGCACATGCTGGGGACCCAGGAATCCCTGTCCAGCTCTACCAGAAGCAGGGTTCCAGCCATGGCCCCTGCATGTACCCGGACAGGTCGCTCCGATCGGTCTTGGAATCCCTTCCCCACAGTCGTGTCTCTGCCCTTTCGTCCCCAAGGAACTCCTACACGGGTGGCCATGCAATGTCTCCCCCATCTCTGATCCCAGGTGCAGAGGGGCCCCTGGCCCCAACATCAGGGCTTAATTGTAGAGAATGATAAAGCACAGAACAGACCAAGGTCTGAGAAAGATCAAGAGGAAGAGAGAAAACGGTTAAGGAACTCAGAGGAAGAAGAAACACGTCTTCTAATTCACTTAGAAACGGAATCTTCCACCAAACTTTCCCTCGTTCTGATTTCAACTCTGCCAGCCCTTCTCAAGCTGTCTTAGAACGTAATTGTCTCATTGTAACCTTAAACCTTGTAATTATGCCCCAGGACAAATCAGTATTAATTTAGCTGATGTGGCATATCTTATAAATCCTATATTCTCCCTCTAGCCTCTATTTGGTTAAGGATTTCCAAAAAAAGTGTATATACCAGGAGAGATGAGCAAGTGTTGTCGTTTTCAGGCTGCGGTTCTCAGCTGTCTGGAGTCTGGGGAGGAAGGAGGTTCAGGCTTCCCGACCTGGGGCGGGGGGTGGGGGATGTCTCCACTCCCACAGCCCGGGTAGCCATGCCCAAGCTCAGGGAATTCGAGTCTTCCCTTGAGGAGCCCCAGGGACCCGATGGGTGTCATCCAGAATTTGCAGGGAAACCAGAAGGAAACCACAAATCCACGGGGGACAGGAGAGGAGGGGGCAGAAAGATTTTGCGGTTGAATCTAAAATACAAAGGGAGGGTTGAAGCAGCCACCACAGGGATTTCATTAAGGAGACCACAAAATTTAGCCTTAAGAAGTTCACGCCCATGTGGAGACAGTGCAAGGCCCCATTTCAAGGGTAGCAAAGAAGGGTTGGGAGGGCTGAGATGTAAAATTCATGCCCTGAGCTACTGCAGGCAGTAATTACCTGTGGTTCTCCCGTCCATGGCTGTTTCCCAGCCTACCCTCTGCCTCTGTGTGATTTCCCATTTTTCCAGGGTATCTCTGTTCTTACAAGTACATCAGATACATGCTCTTAAGTGAGCTAAACTTAAACTCCCAAAGAGTTATAAGTGCTGTTTTATTTCTAGAGATGAAAATTGCACTAGAGTAACTTCTTTATTTGACTACATTACATTACAGTAGAAGGAAGGAGAGGGCTGTGGTACCAAATAGTAATTAACTATCTTTCCTCTGTCCTGAAAACTAGTGCATAGTTAGATCAAAATATGACAGGGTGCATGCTCATTTAATTTTTAAATTGCTTGGTAACTTCAAATAGAACTACTGCAGTGGATATGTCAGTTATTGTGTAAGTGCTAAACATTCAGTGACATATTGGAAACCGCTTTTGTATTATCTGTGTGGCACAGCATGATAGCATTAATTCCTTTACCTAGTCAACAAATATATGGGACACCTACCATGTGAAGATGTCTCTGGGGAGAAGTACTGTACCTGAGAGCATCACGTCAGTCATAGGTACTGAGCAACAAGACCAATTCTGAGGCTCACAACAGTTCACCATTCTCTCATTCATTCATTCATTCAACAAGCATGGATGGAACTTCATCCCTTGGCCCAGGTTCCTGCTCATACCACGTTAACAGTTTATCAGAGAGGAAGCAATGAGAACAATTATCATGGCAAATACACAGGTGGTACATGAGAAGCACAAGCAAAAGCATCAAGGAAGAGGGTCCCATTCATTCATTCATTCATGCATACGCTCATTCAGTAGTTCATTCATCCTCAGACACTGGGGATGTGCCTCAGTCCCTGTCTTCATGGAGCTTACAGGGTGGAGGAAGGGACAGATATTCGTCTGATAATCCCATGAAGAAATGCAAAATCACAACTCTGGCAGGTGCCTCAGGGAGCAGTATCTCTTGGGTAGGGGCTAAATAGGCACAGCACAGGGAAGAGAATTTCAGGCAGACGGATTGGCCAGTGCAAAGGCCCTGTGACAGAGGGAACTGGGTGAATCTGAGGACTGAAAGGTGGGCAGTTGGGCTGGTGGGGCAGAGAGGAAGGAGGAATTGTGCGCTGAGCTGGAGAGAGGTGGAGGCGGCCCATAGACCTTGCAGACATGTTCAGGATTTGGGTCTCTATCTGCAGAGCAGTGGGTGGCTGTTTTGCCGTGTGAATGTTTGTTTAAGGGCTCACGTAGGCAGGATGTAGGCAGGGAAACCAGTGGAAGCCTGGGTGTGTGGTGGCCGTTTGTATGGGGCAGTGGTGGAGGAGACAAAGCCTGCGGTTTGGAGGTGAAAGCTGAATAGGGGTCCGCAGGGGAGCTGGCTGGGGCCAGGAGGTGCAGGCCAGGGAAGATCAGCACAGGTGAGAGTGCAGCAGCCCAGCCATCAGACGGGCAAACACCTCTTAGGCTCAGTGACTCTTACTGGAGGTCACTGCACATAACAAGGGCCTTCAACACACCAGACGCCCTTGGATATCTATCTAATTCGTGGTCCAAGACCTTTCCCTAAAGGACTTTAATCTCTTCCTTTGTATACTTTCATTTGATTACTTTCATTTTCTGAAGCCAGTCCCACAGGTGTGCCCACCTATCGCCTACTTATCTATTATGAACCTGTGCAAATTGGGTAATTGTGTGTGCAAATGGGTGGTTAGGTGTGTGTGGGTATGTCATTACTAGATTTGCATTTGTAAATGCTCATTTCCTTAAATAACCCCCCTCCCACCCCTACTTCTCTGCTACCTCCCTGCCCCACATCACACGTATCCCCAGGTGTGTGAGGGGCCCAGGTGTATCTCTTAGGTCTGCTCCACTGCACCAGCAGAAATGCCTTCTTCAGCATCCTGCTCCCAGGCCCCTATGTACCACCACACCCCATCCCAGCCCTCCATCAAGAGAAAGGAGAACACAACATTTCCCCTTCTGCCATGTTGGGTGGTAATTGTTAGCTCTGCCTATAAATTATAGTATGGCCCGGAAAGTAAACGTGAGAAGTCACTTCTCTCCACATCAGCACTACCTTCCCACAGGAGAATCACAGTTCATTAATGCACTGGACACGCACACACCAGTGCTGGGGAGACACTGCGACTTGGAGGAAAGGGCACTAGCTGTGGGGTCACACACATCTGGTCCTCAGCTCAGCTCAGCCGCTCATGAGCTCTGCTGCCCCTAAAAATAAAGATAAAGCACATAAAGGGTTAGGGCCTGGTGCAAAGTTGGCCGATGGTGAGACGGTTACTTGTATTAATGTTATTGACCTGAATGAAGGTTCTAGTCCTAGGCCTGTCACCCAGACCTTTGGTTTATCTGTCTGAGGAGGGCTGCTCCTGCCCAGTTCCCTTTGCTGGGAGAGCCCACAAGTTCCCCTCAGTGACACTGGTGATGATGTGTTCGTACTATCTTCTTTCTGACATCAAGCCTTGCCTCTGCCGTGATGAGATGCTTCCTGAACAGTTGTGTCTCTGCGCTTTGCTGAGTCTCAGATGCACTAAAGGATCTGCCTCTCTTCGTTGTAGTTTATTGGGAACTTTTTATTATTTTAATGCAAGTTCAAGTTTATTTGGAATGTAAGATTTAAGGTCACTTAACATTTTTTTCATTATGTTTTTTGTTAACTGATTTTACTTTTTAGAGCGGTTTTAGCTTCACGGAAAAAAAAAACTGAGTGACAAGTACAGTGTTCCCGTATACCCCCTGTCCCCCCAACAGCCACAGTCTCCCGCTCTTGGGACATCCCACGCCCGAGTGGTACATTTGTTACAATTGATGCACCTACACTGACACATCCTTATCGCCCAAAGCCCATCGTTTACATTAGGGTTCACTCTTGGTGGTGTACATTCTATGGGTTTAGACGAATGTATAATGACATGTATCCACCCTTGTAGTACGGTACACTACAAACTGTCATACAGCAGTTTCACTGCCCTAAATATCTTCTCTGCTCTGCCTATTTCATTATGTTTTTAAAAACGACTTCTCATCAAGCGAAAAATGGCAGTCACAAAAAAACGCCGGCCTGTTATTCAGAAAGATGCTGGGTAACTGCCCTCACCCTCACCCAGGAGGGCGATTTTATCTGTAGGAGGGAATTTGGACTGTCAGATTTCTTCCAAGTGAGAGATCACATGATCTGTGTTCTAGGGGTCATAAAATAACCAGTTTGAAAGAAAATGTCCAATTTGACTTACATTTTTTGGATCAATTTGAAGTTCTAGAAATTTGTGGTTTACTTTATTTTGGCAGTGTCTTCAGATTCTTCTCTTCCATCCATCTTTCATTTCGAAGCTCGATGTAGACTGCCAATTGTCACAGAGCAGCAGTTTCTGAGAAGAGAAACTAGAAGTGGTTCCAGGGAAAAGGGGAAGTTTTCACAGGATGTGTCCCGCCTCCCTTCTGCTCTGTGGGGGGGCAATCTTTAAAGGGCTTCAGGACCCTCAGCCAGATGGGAGCCTTGGCCTTCCTGCAAGCCTGCTTCTTACTCCTCAGCTTGTTGTCAGAAGCCAGAGGTCCCCGGTGGCCATTCCACCGCCCAGGGCCCTAAGGTTGAAAACTTGAGCATTTAAAATTTGTTAGAACTAGGGCTTCCCTGGTGGCGCAGTGGTTGAGAGTCCGCCTGCCGATGCAGGGGACACGGGTTCGTGCCCCGGTCTGGGAAGATCCCACATGCCGCGGAGCGGCTGGGTCCGTGCGCCATGGCCGCTGAGCCTGCGCATCCGGAGCCTGTGCTCCGCAACGGGAGAGGCCACAGCAGTGAGAAGCCCGCGTACCACCAAAAAAAAAAAAAAAAAAAAAATTTGTTAGAACTTGTTACTTCAGCGCTTGGCTAACAGACTGGGCTGACAGTTGTGGTTTGAGACTTAGCTGACTAGAGGGACTGCTCCTGCCCCGAGTTTCTCCTAAATCTCATGATTCATGAGCACATCATGCTCACAATGCCTAAACTCATCTTTTGCACCATAAATGGGAGGGTTTTGCTGGAAAGAACTCTCCTTGGCTTGGGGCTCTCCAGCTAGCTTCATCTCTTGTCTGTTTTGTCGCACAAAACTGCACGTGATAAAATTGCATAGAACTAAAAAAGGGAACCCTCTTGCACTGCTGGTGGGAATGTGAATTGGTACAGCCACTATGGAGAACAGTATGGAGGTTCCTTAAAAAACTACAAATAGAACGACCATATGACCCAGCAATCCCACTACTGGGCATATACCCTGAGAAAACCATAATTCAAAAAGAGACATGTACCAAAATGTTCATAGCAGCCCTATTTACAATAGCCCGGAGATGGAAACAACCTAAGTGTCCATCATCGGATGAATGGATAAAGAAGATGTGGCACATATATACAATGGAATATTACTCAGCCATAAAAAGAAACGAAACTGAGCTATTTGTAATGAGGTGGATGGACCTAGAGTCTGTCATACAGAGTGAAGTAAGTCAGAAAGAGAAAGACAAATACTGTATGCTGACACATATATATGGAATTTAAGAAAAAAATGTCATCAAGAACATAGGGGTAAGACAGGAATAAAGACACAGACCTACTAGAGCATGGACTTGAGGATATGGGGAGGGGGAAGGGTAAGCTGTGACAAAGTGAAAGAGCGGCATGGACATATATACACTACCAAACGTAAGGTAGATAGCTAGTGGGAAGCAGCCGCATAGCACAGGGAGATCAGCTCGGTTCTTTGTGACCGCCTGGAGGGGTGGGATAGGGAGGGTGGGAGGGAGACGCAAAAGGGAGGGGATATGGGAACATATGTATATGTATAACTGATTAAATTTGTAAAATAAAAAAAAAAAAAAATTGCATAGAACTAAATACACACGCATGTACACCCCCCCCCCCAAATGGGTGTATGAAAAGCTGGTGAAATCTGAATAAAGTTGGGGGGTTGTATCAATGTCAGTTTCCTGGCTGTGATGCTGTATTACCCTTTTGCCAGATGTCACTGGGGGAGGAACTAGGGGAAGGGTCGGCAGGACCCCTCTGTATTATATCTTATAACTGCCTGTGATCTACCATTATCCCCAGACAAAAAGTTAAGAAAACCCAGCTTTCAGTTCTCTGTTTTATATTGTCATTTCCATCTGACTCCTTAGATTTTGGTGTTCTGTGTAGTCTTTACTGATCCGCTTCATTTATTTCAGTGTTAATTGACCTTTGTTTATTTGGTTTCTGTACTAGAAGCCACTCAACAGTAAGACCAAGGTATTAGGGCTTGGAGAAAGGGGTCTGAGAAGACCCTCATCCTCGCAAGAGGGTAACCTATGTTCAGAAATAAGTGGACATGAGAGGGAAGAATCCCCCGGTGGAGAGAGTAGACGACTGACTCTCAACATGGATTTAAGAGTTTACAAATAGACCAGGTCTACGGTGTTAGAAAGTATAAACAGAAAACAGCACATGATTTAAAAAATTCATTCTTTAGTTTTCTTTTGAACTTTTGAACTTTTGAAATAATTATAGATTTACAAGAAGTTGCAAAGAGAGTACAGAGAAGTCCTATGTACCCTTACTCAGTTTCCCCCATTGCTTATTTCCTGTGTAACTGTCATGTAAGAGCAAAGCCAGGAAATTGACATTGCTACAATGTGCACATAGTTCTATGTCATTTGATCACATCTGTAGACTCTGTAACCACCACCTCAATCAAGATACAGAACTGTTCCACCCTCACAAAGATCTCCCTCATGCTACCCCTTTATACTTATACCCACTCCAGCACCCACCATTCTAGACCCCAGCAGCTACTAATCTGTACTACATTTCTGTGATTTTTGTCAGTTTGAGGATGTCATGGAAATGAAATCATTCAGTATATTACCCTTGGCCTTGGCTTGTTTTACTCAGCACACTGCCTGTGAGATCCATCCCCACTGCTGATTGGTCTGTTCCTTTTTATTGCTGAGTCGTGCTCCTTGCTATGGATGGCCCACACTTTGTTTAACATTCACCTCTGGTGGGACATTTTGGTTGTTTCCAGCCTTTTGCTCTTACAAATAAAGCTGCTCTGAACAACAGAGTATAGGATTTTGTGTCGAAATAGATTTTCATTTCTGTAAGACAGACACTCAGAAGTGCAATTGCTGGGTCATATGGTAAGTGTATGTTTCATTTTGTAAGAAACTACCAAACTATTTTCCAGAGTGGCTGTACCATTTTACATGTGGGCCAGCAGTGTGTGAGAGATCCAGTTTCTTTGCGCCCTGGCCAGTATTTGGTATTGTCACTGTTTTTAATTTTAACTGTTCTAGTAAGTGTGTTGTGGTATATTATTGTGATTTTAGTTTGTATTTCCCTAATGACTAGTGATTTTGAACATCTTTTCTTGGTTTATTTGCCATCTTTATATCCTTTTCATGAAACGCCTGCTCATGTCTTTTGCCCATTTTCTCATTCTATTATTTGTTTTTTACTGTTGAGTTTTGAGAGTTCTTTATATATATTAGATGTGAGTCCTTTGTCAGATACATGGTTTGCAAATATTTTCTTCCAGTCTGTAGCTTGTCTTTTCATCTTCTTAGCAGGGTCTGCTACAGAACAAAATTTTTAATTTTGATGAGATCCAATTTATCCATTTTACTTTTTATGAATCCTCCCTTTGGTGACATATCTGAGAGCTATTGCCCAAGGCCTAGGTCCTGATGATTTCTTTCTTATGTTATCCTCTAAAAGTTTTATAGTTTCATGTTTTACATTGAAATCAGTGATGTGCTTCAAGTTACTTTTTGTATTAGATGTGAGATTTAGGTCAAAGTATTTTTGATGTTTTTTTTTTGCTTATAGATATCCAATTTTTCCAGCACCATTTGTTGAAAACACTGTCTATCCTTCACTGAATTGCTTTTGCATCTTTGTAAGAAATGGAAAATGTTGGGGCAACTTCTGGGTTTTCTATTCCGTTCCATTGATCTCTGTATCGTGGTCTTTGAGAGTAAGAAAGAAGGACTCCAGGGTCTGGGTTAGGCTCCCAGGGCCTCTGGCCTCCCCTAGGAATGGATGTGGGCCCCAGAACTGGGTGCAGCACCCCATGGGGGATTGCCCTGCACGTGAGCATGTGTGAGGGACTCCCCAGACCACCTTCTCTGCTGCACTCCCCAGACATTGCTGTTTTTGGTCTCCTTTCCTTCCTTTCCTTGCTTAACGCATGTTCTCAGATTAAAGTGGGATTTTCTAAAGCAGATTTTTCTATCATGGGGTAAAAACTGTAAGTAAACAGAATTATCATAACAATTTAAATAGTAATAAAATATGTTTTTCTGTTTCTATTCAGAGAAGGAGAAAGGTAGCGAGAGAAGATGAAAGGAAGATCTAGATTTGTGGGTGGTAGGTGTGTGTGTTTTTTCCCCTTTTCTTCTTCAATAATAGGTACAGAGTTTTTGTAAAGGACTTCAAGGCAAAGGAAAAAAATAGCATATACTGTTATGGGGTTATTTTTATCTTTCATTTTTATGACAACTTATTTGTACTTAAGAGAAGCTTTCCAAGGAGTTAGAAGCATCATTAAATAAAGACTGTGAAATGTGCAATATGGCTTATTTATTTAAATGTTAATTGGTCCAACGAACACTTCTAATTAGCTCTATATTTGCTTAGCAAAAAGTTTTACAAATTCCAATTGTGAAAAGCAGCTATTTTGAGCTGGTAAGCATGTTGCAGCCTCAGCCATGATTTTTCTATACTTCTCAGCCCTTGAAGGCACAATTTAATTTTTCATGTATGCATACTAGCAACGGTAAACACTTGCGAGTGTAAAGAACCTTCTTTAATTAGCTGCACAACAATTAAAGGATTCACAAACTAAATTGAACCCTGTCTCGGTGCTTACTAGCTGAATTCTACCACCTGTCACAACAGCGCTTTGTTCAATCTGTTATGCAAAATCATTATAGCAATATAGCGGAGGGGAAAAAAAAGAGAAAACAGCAATTATTTCTTACTTTTCTCTTGAATGGGTTATTTTGGGTTATACTGATGTCAGGTTCATTGAAGCTAACCTTTTGAAATCTGTAACAGCATAATACTTCTAAGGCAGCCTCAACATGGCTAGAAGACTATTTCGTTTTACTCTTTAAGGAGGAAGTAGTGCTCATCCTTAAAGTGTGTGGGGACTATGATCATTTGAAACAACCTGTTCTAACTCTCAGCTGCCTTCTCGTTTCCCCTTCTCACGAGGAACCTTCAACAGTCTCCTGTGTTACAAACACATGGAGACCACTGTAGATGTGAGTTTGAAAATGACGTTCTCATGCTGCCTTTTCCAAAAACATACCAACTCACATCACTCCACCAGTTTGATCACTTACTGCAAAAATGTGTGTGTGTGTGTGTGTGACTGTTAATTTTTGAGAATTAAAAAATAATTTTAAAAAATGTTTAAACATCTGATCTATGCTGACCTACCCTCCTGCAGACAGGGTTGGAGGGAACCCTCACCCCTTTGCTGATTGCAGACACAAAGGCTTTATTGTGAGGCCCAAACCCGAAGCCTGACGTGGCGGACTCCGTGCAGTCGAGGGATAAATGTTTACATTCGGTGTTGCCTCCTCTGGCCTCTGGTCGGACTGCTGGCAGCTCTGTGGGTGCTCAATACAGAGAGGGAGGGAGGGGGGAGGGAGGAGGGAAGGCGGGCGTGCACCTCCGCTGACGAGCGGCGCTGGGAGATGCTCTCTGGCAGTTGCTTAAAATGGCATCAAGAACATATTGTTAGTTCCAGCCTCTGAAGCATATGTGGTCTGGGCATCTCAGACGTTGAAGTGATTATAGACAAACAGCCGGGCTCATTCAGAGGGCCTGCGTTTTCCGGCATTACAGTATTTTTTAGAAGTTGCCTCTTTACGTCATTTCATGAAAATGTGCAAAGAAGACAAGGCAGCTCTTTGAAAATACAAACTCTTTCCCAAAAAAATGCTGAAAGAAGGAAAGTGAGAGCCAAAGGTCAAAGGCTGAGCAAGAATGTGTTTCTCTATTTTTTTCTGTTTCTTAAGCAGAGAGGAAACTCTCCCGGTTACGACATTTCGGGAATCAGGACCATCTTTGGTCAGGTCCAGGAGGGAGACCTTGCAGAGTACGGGGACTTCCTTCTTCTTGCTGCTGAAACCCAAACTCTTAGGCTGGTCCAGGGTTGGTGCATGTACATTCAAGTGAGTTACTGTCCACTTCACTGAAGTTCATGAAAGGATTGCGTGATGCAAAGTTGCAGCCCCAGGAAGAAGGCTACTTACTGCTTCTTGCAGCCTCGTCTGGCTCTGAATTTGGCTGCACTTCTCAGGGTCAGAGTCTCCTGGCTCTGGGTCCATCTCTGATTGTCCCTGGCTCGCAGTGCTCTCCTGACGGCAAGGGTCTGCACTAGGCCTTTGATGGGAGCCTGCTGGTGCCTCCGGGATGGTCCATAGTAAGCTCTCAATGAACATCTGCTGTTTAACGTAAATGGAATCTTCACTTGGCTGAAGAACTCATGGGAATTTAAGGGTGAATTCAGGCAACTTAATCCTTTCAGCCTTTCCCTCCAGTGGCCCAAGCTTCCCTTTTTTTGGCTGTTCATCTAAAATCTCCTTACCATGATGTACTATTTATTCTCTCCTACATTCCTTGCTGCTAGTCTTGCAGAAAAAAGTTTCGTGGAGGGCTTCCCTGGTGGCGCAGTGGTTGAGAGTCCGCCTGCCGACTCAGGGGACATGGGTTCGTGCCTCAGTCCGGGAGGATCCCACATGCTGCGGAGCGGCTGGGCCCGTGAGCCATGGCCGCTTAGCCTGTGCGTCCGGAGCCTGTGCTCCGCAACGGGAGAGGCCACAATAGTGAGAGGCCCGCGTACCGCAAAGAAAAAGCAAAACAAAACAAAACAAAACAAAAAAGGTCCATGGAATGACTTCCAGGCCAGCATTGCCTTGTGGAGGGCCAGCTTACCATGTGCACAGACCTGGGTCTGAGCGCCTGGGAGGCTGCCTTGCCCTCCAGGGGCTCCCAGTCTGGTTGGGGAGTCCCAACTCCCTGAGGAAAGGCGGAGACAAGCCCAGGTGTGGATTCCTTACTGGTGGCAGGCTGGAGGGATCCACTGGTTTCCTTCACTTCCAGCTGCCTCAACTGCAGGGCCACTTGAGTCGTGGCCGCTTAGAGGGTAGATTCATGGCGCACGGAGATGGGTCCAGTGATACCATTATCAGATCCGTGGCTTTAGGCAAGTTTTTTAACCATGCCTCAGTTTCCTCATTTATAAAATGGGTATGCTGATAGTAAAATTATCTCATTGAGTCATGAGAATTAATTGAAGGCACTTAGAACAGCACTAAGTGCAATAAAAGGAGTGTTGTGAGTTACTGTATTGCCGTCCCTGTTACTGTCATCCTCATTGCTGCTCCCTGACCTTGAAGTCTTTCTAGTAATGTGAACTCCTAAGGTCATGGGACTGAAAGGAACTTCAGGAAACCATGTCCTAGCTCAGGCTGGACAGGCTGATGAGCCTGCAGACCAGTGCCTTCTGGGAAGCTTCTTGAAGGGCACGGAGCCATCGAGACTATGCTTCTCTCTCGCGCGCGCCTCTTGCCAGCCTTCCTCGTGGTGCCGCTCATGGGTGTGGTGTTCTAGTCTAGAAGGCAGATCTTCAGAACCAGCATCATCCGAGTTCTCCCAAAGTGAGTTCCACCTGTGCCCACTGGAAATTGGCAGTATTTATGGGAGGATGTGCAGATGCCCACCAAGTGGCACGCTTCAGTCAGATCCCTGGAGAATCCCTGTCGGAGAGAGTCAGGAGTTATGGAGCACTTGCTACATGAGAAACATGTGTGATGCGTGGGGCTCATGGGAAGAGAACAAACATTTCTAACGTGTGAATTTATAATCTCATGGAGGCTTGGAGGAAAGTGGACAACCGATTGACCGCGATGGGTGCGGTTGATTTGGGCTGGGAGAAAAACAGCCCAAACAGAAGGGAGTGGGAGGCGGGAGAGCCTTAAGTGGTTAGAGGATCAGGGAAGGATCAGGGAGCAGATGCCAGGGGCACAAGTTACAACAGGCGTTGGGCTGCTGGGGCTGAGATGGCCTCTCCAATGCATTTTCTGTGAAATCCACACCCCTTTGCTCCAGGCCAGGAGACAGCAGACTGATGTAGAAGAGCTCTGCCCTTGGAGAAGGATAATTTGTAAGGCTATAAATACCTGAGATAGGAAGTGCATATTTGCAGCTCTGATCATTGAGGAAACTTGGATTATCTAGTGGTAACAGAGGTCATTTCCTAGATTTGTCTCTACACAAAGGAACTGTGCTGCCAGTTTTCCTTTTCAGGACTGGGCCATGTGCCAGGGCCAGCACAGGTTTCAGGGTTCGGCACCTGAGGCAGTGACCCTTGGTAAATGACTGCATGACTGTCTCCAACAAACAAGGTTTTGTACTGAATGTGCTCACTTAAGTCAGGGATCACCACAATTTGTTGGTGTTTCCTCATAAATTGCTATTAGGTTCCTCGTGGTGAGGACCTTTGAAAAAGCACGTGTCTCCTAAATGATCTAGAAAGAGGTGGTGGCCAACAGGAGCCTGATGGGGAAGACAGAGGGCTTTACCACCCCCAGGGTCTCTGCCGGGGAACCATCATGTCAGACCTGCTAGTGTCCTAGGTGGCAAAGGACTTGGCTTTCACGGCAGTTGTTGCCTCTCTTGTGCCTGTCACTTGACTCACTTATAACCTAGAGCACAGCAGGTGACTGGATAAAGAACCACTGGAACACCCCCCACTCTATTTCTTCCTGGCCTAGCATGCCCTGTGTGACCAACAGATGAACTATATGGAGACTTGGATGCTGAAAAATCTACAGAGGGTGTTCTTTCTTTTCATTTCTATAGACATTTTGCTAATTTTTCTTATCCTTACATGCAAGCTTACTTTGAAAAATCAGAAGATAGAGATGAGCAGCAAGAAGAAGATGGAAATCCCTTGGTGATCACCCGTGTTGACTCTTTGCTGTGTGTCCTCCTAGACTATTTTACGCATACCTGTTTTCTTTTGCTGTTGTTGTACACAAGGTGGGATTGTACTCTCTATGCCATTTTATAATCAGCTGTTTAATTTAATACATTCTTCTATATACCCTTTTTGATGAGTGCAAAAACAATTGCATAACTTTACCATGATTTATTTATTTAATTGAATCTTGTGGGTGGACGTTTAGATGGTTTTCCTTTTTTCTTCTCATTCGCAGTGAAGACTGGGCTCCTTGTCTTTGGCTCATAGAAGGGTGACCAGAGTTTTCTTTGGAGGAAGGAAAGTGACGGTCATGGAATCAGTGGCATTGTTTTGCCTGACCTGGTGTGTACTGTGAATGCTTGCCTCAGCAGACTCATCACCAGCCCTGGTGGGGTCTCAGGTGCATGTCTTTGGGTTAGAGGTGGGGACACAAGAGAGGTGGACTGTGTCCTTTTTCTTGTGAGTGGGTGTGTGTACATGTGTACATACACATGCGTGCACACAGGTTTAGAGGAAGTTAAATCTGTTCTTCACTCTAGGTTTCCAGTGATTGAATCCAAACCATCCAGATCATGAGAGAGAGGGTGAAAATCCACACCCTAGTATAATTGGCCCCTCAAGGTCTTCACTGCCCCAACTCTATCTGGGTGTTAAACACTCTTCTGTACCATTTTTGATGAATGCATGGTATCCAGTTTAGAGTGTGCCCATGTGGGCCAATCCTCCACCTTTTCTTCTCCCTTCCATCCCCATCCCATCACACCTTCATCCTTTTACCTCCTTCTCTCCAATACCCCATCTCTATTCCTTCTCCAGGCTGTGGCCTTTTCTCCAGGAATTAAAACATCACCACCCTCTTCTAATGCCATCAAAATCTTCTCGACCTCTGATGAGAGCTGGGAGCTGCTCTCTCTTCTACCAATTTCAGCAGCAGAGAGGGATACTGGTAGGGTGGAGGAAGGAGGCAAAGGAAGGACATCAGTGTGGCCTCATATCTGAATTGCAATCTGTTTTTGTTTTCTTTGTTATTTGTTAACTATCCACCCATCCATACATACATCCATATCTTTCTATCTATCCTTCCATCTGTGATAGCTAGAATGGTATCTGGCATAGAGTAGTTGCTCAATTAACATTTGTTGAATGGATGAGTGAATGAATGAATAATATAAAAGTCAGAAGTTTTTGAACTTGTAGAGTTTATTTCCCATGAACAGCCTGCAACAGGTCCACCTATCAGGTTCAACTTACCCTGCAAGCATAACTTTTATACCTTGTTTTGCTGAAAAGGCATGTTGAGCCCTCCTAATCTTGCAGAGCTCTCTTTTCTAATGTAGTCGTACTTGGGAGGCATCCTGCCTAATTTTCTCCTTCCTAATCCCTGGTCTCCCCACCCTTTCTTCTCCTTCCCTTGGCAGCAGGCCAGGAAGAAGGGCAATCGAGTTGCACTTTTATAAATCACACTTTGATGAACATTATTTTAGCTAAATCTTTGTACACATTCTTAATTATTTCCTTAGGTTTAATTGCTAGATGTGGAATTGTTGGTTAAAGGGAATACACATTTAAAGATTTTAATACCTGTTGCCAAATTGCCCTGCTTTCAGTCATGTTATATCAAATTAGTACCTTCCCCCTCCAACATACACAAATTATAACAGTGCCTCTTTCCTTATATTCTACCAATACTTATATTATTATACCAATACCAATACTGAGTATTATTTAGCAAAGTCATATCGATTTGATATGGAAAGTGTCTCATTTTACTTTTCATTTCTTGAGCTTAATATATATGTATATCTATATTTTACGTAGTTATTAATCTATATACCTTTATGTCTGTATCTGTATATATCTATAGATAGATGGATGTTTAATGAAATGTCTATATTTGGTGATTTACCTGTTCACGCCCTCTGTGTGGTTTCCTTCTGGGTAGTTGAATTTTCTTTTGAACTGTAGGATCTCTTCGTACATCAAAGATATTAACCCTTTGTCTTTTACATATCTTGTAATTGTTTCTTCCAAGTTTTTCACGTGCCTTTTAATTTTGTACATGGTGCTTTTTAATGAGATAAAGGGATTTAAGTAATCAAATCTTTTAATCTATTCCTTTGCGGTCTTTGGTGTCATGCTTTGAAAATAAGTTCCTACCCCATTATTATATTAGTATACTAATATACTCCTAAGTTTACCTTCTTACGTATTTATGGTCTTATTTTCTAATATAAATCTTTAATCCATCAAGTATTTATATTATTAGGGCAAAATTTTATATCTGTACCCTACACACATATATACATATTCATGATTTGCTATTACGAATGAGATTTTAAAATTATATTTTTCAAATAATATATAAGACTATATAGGAAAACTATTTTTATTTTATTTTGTTTTTACATAAATAGACCAAGTTTTAAGAATTACATTAGAGAAATATAGAATGAAAAGTGAAAGTCTTATTTATTTAAATCTCTCATCTCCACTCCAGTTCCTCGCCATTCCCCAGATAATGATTATGAGTGGCTTGATGTATCTCTGTCTGTATATACATAAATACACACCAAATATAAAGGAGTTCTTGTTCTCATTTTTTCTCCAGTTAGAGAAATGCTACAATAAACGTTCTGGAACATACATGTGTATTTCTATATTAGAGATAACTAACTATAGGTGGTATTAAGTTAAATTTTCATGGATATTGCTGAATTGCTTTCTAAAAAAGGAGCACCAATTTACTTTTCTGCAGATAGTGAGTGAAAGCGGTCTTGCTAACAGTGGGGAAATAAAGCTCTAGTTTGGGGCAATATGATACACCCATAAAGATATACTTCCCACTTATAAGACTTCCTTTATAAATGTCCTCTTTATATTTTTATATATTTTATTGTATATTTGTTTTTTGCCTTCATGATATAAAGGAGCATTTTATATATCAATATCCATATTTTGTGCGTATGTGTGTGGCAGAAGAAAGTTTAAAACATTTTCCTATCTTTTGAATAATGGCATTTGAATCCTCTTTACTAAAGATTATGAAAAAAATTGTACATTTTTATCAATGACTTCTTAGTTTTTTTTTTTTTTTTTTTTTTTTTTTTTTGCGGTATGCGGGCCTCTCACTGTTGTGGCCTCCCCCGTTGCGGAGCACAGGCTCCGGACGCACAGGCTCCGGACGCGCAGGCTCAGCGGCCATGGCTCACGGGCCCAGCCGCTCCGCGGCATATGGGATCCTCCCAGACCGGGGCACGAACCCGTATCCCCTGCATCGGCAGGCGGACTCTCAACCACTTGCGCCACCAGGGAGGCCCGACTTCTTAGTTTTTAAAAAATTTTTATTGAACTATAGTTGATTTACAATGTTGTGTTTAATGTCTGCTATACAGCATAGTGACTCAGTTATACATATATATATATATTCTTTTTCATATTCTTTTCCATTATGGTTTATCACAGGATATTGAATATAGTTCCTTGTGCTATACAGTAGGACCTTGTTGTTTATCCATCCTATACATAATAGTTTGCATCCGTTAATCCCAAATTCCCAGTCCTTTTTTCCCCCACCCCCTTCACCCTTGGCAACCACAGTCTGTTCTCTATATCTGTAGACAACTTCTTAGTTTTAAAAGTATTTTTGTGTGAAGTATTTCATGTGAGGTATTTGTCTAAATGGTAGCCCATTGTCCCAGTACATTTACTCATCATTCTGTTCTTTCACTGCATATGAGTCATTAACTTTATCTAAACCACATGTCTCTTTGGGAGTTCTCTATCTGGTCTCTTGACTTATTTATCTCCTCCTGTATGTGACCCTATTATTTCAATTACTATAGTTTTACTATATTTTGATTTGATAGTTTGCATGCCCTCTCCTTATTCTCCTTTCTTACAGTTTATTTGGCAGTTATCACATTTTTTTCAGATGAATTTTAGATTTCACTTGCTAAGTTTGATAGATGATCCTTTCAGCAATTTGGCTTGGTTTACAGATTAATTTCATAAAAATTTACATACTTACAATATCATCTTTCCATCCATGAACATGGTATATCTCTTCATTTATTCAGGTCTTATTTTATGCACTTCCATAAAGTTTTACGTTTTACTTCATATAGGTCTTGCCCATTTCTTATTATATTTATTTATGTATGTTTAAAATTTTCCTCTGATAATTTATAATTGGTTTTCAATGTATAAGAAAACAATAATTTTCAGTGTATTGATCTTATCTTTGACCTCTAATTGCACATTTATTAGTACCAACAGTTTTGTACATCATTCTTTGGATTTTTTGCACATAGTCATTTTCAGCTGTTAACAGTGACTGTTTTGTCTGTTCCTTGTCAATAATTTTATCTCATAGTTTCTTTTTCCTCTACAAAAATCACATTGTTTGCATTGGCTAAGACTTCCAGGACACAGTGTCTTGTTGCTAGCTTTAACAGAAATGCTTCCAATATTTTGCCATCAAACATAATGTGTGATGTAGGCCATTTATCTCTTTATAAATTAGGAAGGAATGTTAAGTTTTATCAAGTGTTTGGGACATTGTTGATATAATACGGTTATTCTCCTGTAAGATGTTAATATGGTGAATTGATAGGTCTCCTGTTGTTGAATGATTCTTGAATTATTGGAGTAAACTGTGGTTGTTTTTTGATGAATTATTATGTTATCTTAATATACTACCAGGTTCATTTCACTGATATTGTAGTTAGGGTATTTACATTGATGTTTATAAATGAGATTGTCCTATAGCTTCTATAGGTAGTAATTGTGTTAATAGTAGTTCTTATTCCTCCTCCCCCTCCTCTTTCCTCTCCTCTCTCCTCCTCTCCCTCCTCTCCCTTCTCTCTCTCCTGTTCCTCCCCATCCCCCCTCCTCCCTTTCCTTCTCCTTCTCAGCCTCCTACTGCTCAATGAGTGCCCAGTAAGTCTGGGGGCTTATTCCTGCTCCTTTTCTTTTTTCTCCTTCCTCCTCTTTCTCCTCTTCTTCCTCATCCTTCTACTTCTCTTTCTCTTTTTCCTCTATGCTATACCTAGTAGCACTATCCTAGTCTCACAGAATGCAATGGGGAGTTTTCTGTTTTTCTGTGCTCTGGGACAGTTTATAAACATAGAGATAACCTTCCTTTGAAGGTCTAGTAAACTATGAGCATAAAACTGGGCCTTTTATTTTCTTTTGATGTAGCTATTCATTATCTTAAAGTTCTGCTATGGTTATTATTTTATTCAGGTATTTAACTTCTCATTGAGTTATATCTGATCATTTTTATAGATAAATCATTCATTTTAATGGAGATTTTCAAATTAAAGATATAAAATTCTGTATTCTTTTATAATTTTTAAGTCTGCTTTGTATCTGATTTTATTTCCCCTTTCTCAGTACTAATGTTTATTTGTATATTCTCTCTTTATTCCCATCCACTTTGTCAAGTTTGTTTTCTTGGTCTTTTCAAAGAACCAGCTTTTAGTGAGTCTTCTCCCAACCCCCCCAGAGGGCAGGGGGAGGAGGATGTTCTATTTAATTAGTTTCTACTGTTATTTTTATTAATCCCTTCCTTCTATTTTCTTTGGGTTTATTTTTACTTTTTTCCCTCAGCTTCTTGAATTGAAGGTTTAGTTCATTTGTTTTCAATTCTTTCCATTTTCTATTCATTACATTTAAGGTTACAAAATTTCTTTTGAGAACTGCTTTAGCCACCTCCTAGAAAAAATTTTTTTGTTATCACTTTGTTTTTACTTTTAATTAATGTGGTTAATATGATTTCTATGTTATGGAACCTTATTGAAGTATGTGTGTTCTAATACATGTAACATCTTTGAAATGTTTCATGGGTATGTGTAAAGATTTCACATTTTCTTTTGAGTATGGAATTCTGTCACTATATTCTTTTTTTTAATTTATTGAAAATAATCTACTTTTCATATGAATATTTGAGGAAGATATTGGAGATTTTCCCTTGATGGATTTGTTAGAGTTGCATTAAATTATGCCAGTTTTTGCATCATGTATTTTAAAGCTTTGTTGTTAAGTACACAGAAGTTTTAACGATGATAATTTCTTGCAGTTTTCTAGGAGATTGTACCCCTTTTTTGACATAAAAATCCTCCGGTACCTGTTTAGTATTTTTGCTTTTAATTATATATTTTTGATATATTGCAATACCTATTTGATAATATGGCAATACCTATTTTTATTTTGCTGACATTGTTTCATATGTGTTTTTTCCATTCCTATATTTTCAACCTTCATGTGTAAGCTGGTTCTCACATAAAGAGTATAAAATTGGGGAATTGTGGACATATATTTAACCTAATCCAATATCTGATATTCCCTCTCTTTTATGATTTTAACCCATTAACATTTGTTAAGCTTACTGACATGTGGTTTTATTCCTGCTACCTTATTTTATGTTGTCTGTTACCATGTCACATCAAATTTTTTATTTTAATTCTTTTCTCCCTCTTATTGTATGGATCAATTTCTTTTTGTTATATTTTCTTTTATTTTCTGATTTAGAAATTGTATACCTGGGATCTAGTCATATAGTGGTAACGCTTAATTCTAATATGTACATTTAAACGTGGGTGTGTGTGCATGTATGTGTACATTCAGCATCCATAGCCTCCTTTCAACAAAACAAGAAGTTTTGCATGCTTTCACTTTTTATCTGATCTGTCATCTGGTCCCAGTCCCACCTCTTTCCCCCTTCCTTTTATGTTAAAATGGTCTATGATTTTAATTCCAGACTTTTTCTTAAACATTAGGCACTATGCATTATTTAGACTTAAATATAAAAGTTAACTGACATTTGGTTCACCCCTCTTTTAAAATTTTGCTTCTTCTGTTGTATTAATTCCTTCAGAGATGTCTGAGTCCTTTCATGTCTGAAAATGTGTTAATTTTATCTTTCACTTGATGCTATGTGTAGAAGTCTAGGTTCAAAATAACTTCCTCAGCCCCTTGATAATATTCCTTGTTTTGAGACATCTAATGTTGATGACAAGTCTGATGACAAACCAATTCTCACTCCTTTCTGGATAAGCTATTTCTTTTTCCTTTTCTTTTCTCTTCTCTTCTTTCTTTCTTTCTTTCCTTCTTTCTTTCTTTCTTTCTCTTTTTATTTTTCCAATTTTTGTCTTCTTCTCTGAGTCTGGAAGTTTCTTTGGATGTGACAGTATGTAAACTCTTTTTCTTTTCTTCAGAAAATTTCCCAGTGCCTGAGGGATTCTTTCAAAGTTAATTGTTTTTTTAATTTTTTCAGTCTACAGACATTTTCTTTTTCTACTATCATCATCATCATCATCATCATTATCATCATCATCATTATTTCTTAACTCTTTATTGGCTTATTTTCTTTCCAGAATTTCTATTAGGTAGATATTAGACCTTCTGGATTGTACCTCCATGTCTCTTAATTTTTCTCCTTCACTTTCCATTTCTTTCTTTCTGTTTTTTTTGTGTGTGTGTGTGTGTGTGTGTGCTACTTTCAATATTATCTTCCATGTTAGAAATATGGCCTGGACCAAGTATATTTGTTTTTTCAGATCTTCAATTGACTTTTAAAAAAATATATGCAATTAAAATTTGTATTTCCAGCACCTTTATTTTTTTCTTCTCTGATTGCTCTATTTCCAGGCAGTCATTTCTCTCTTAGAGGGTGAAATATTCTCTTTATTCTTTCTAAATATATTAACAAGAATTTTTAATTTAATTCTTCCTGTTCTCTAAATTATTTTTGTTTCTTTTGGGTTCATCTTGATTTTTCTTTTTGTGTGTTTTGAGCTTCTCTCGTGTCTAGTAAGCTTTTTGTCACTGTGTTTATGAGAAGAAGACTAATGACAGTGTGGGCAGCTGGCAGGTGGTTCTGCAGGCTCTGTAGGTCTGGTATTCCACAGGCCTCACTGTGGAATGGGAGGGATGCTTTCTGGTTTCTTAGTGAGGAGGACTCCAGGACAGTGGAACCCCCCATAAGGATGTGCACTGTGGGGTAGGCAGGCAGGAAAGTGGGCAGCCTGGGACTTGCCTGCCTTCCTCCCCACCCTGTCCCCATCCATTGGCAAGGAAGCGGGTGTTAACTCTGGCAGTGCGTGACGTGGGGTCCTTGCCTTTTTAGCAGGGCTGCCCTGCTATTTTCTTCTTTATTCTATCAGAAATTAAGCTCTTCTCTGCTTCTTTTCAAGCCCCTGTCCTCACTCTAGGACAATTTTAAGGCCAGGAGCTTCATGCCTTTATAGGGTAGTATTTGGTTCTTGGCTCTGGGGATGAGGCTCTCTTCTGCCACTGTATTTTCACTCAGAGTCCTGAGTTTCTCTGGATCAATTCATTTCTTTCAAGTTGTTTCCCTGTAGTGTGTTTGGTGTCCTCCTATCAATATGCTCCCATCTATTTTCCATCTTCCAGGAATACGTCAAAAATTCCAGCATGCTGATGACCCCTTTTCTTATTTTCTAACACCCTGAGGGAATTGTTCTGCATGAAAAAAATGTATGCTGTTTCCAGGGCTTTGAAGTAGCAGAGAAGGAGAGTAGATGTGACTGTTTGCCACCTTGGTACAATCCACCGCTGATTTTTTTTAAAAAATATTGACTCCCTGGGTTTTAATATTCAGTGGAGTTTTCTAGAGGGTCAAACGTATTATTGGAAAGTATGATCATTTTTACTTATTTCCAATAATTATAGTTCTTACTTGATTTTCTTTGCTAGTTGCATTGGCTAGAACTTCCATAAGAATATTTAAGAACTGTGGTGACAGGGCATCTTTACATCTTTAGTTTGTTTTAAATTTTGAAGAAAATGCTGCTAGTGTTTCACCATAAGGCATGTTTTGGGGTTGTTTTGAGATAGTTATTTTGATGAACTTATTTTTGTATTACCAAGCATTTTTTTAAAAAATCAGAAATGAATACCCAACTTTGTTAGAGGCCTTTTTGCCATCTTCCAAAATGTTTTTGTTATCTGGCCTATTACAATAGATTTCTGAATATTGTGTCATCCTGGGAGATAATCCTTCCTAAAATGAAGGCACCATCCTCGACCTACTCACCATATAATTTCTTCCCTTCTCTGGAGAAGGCAGCCTTTCCTGGTGATATACCTTCATATATTCACATTGTGTTGTGGGTGTATCATGGATGAGAGGAAATCAACTTAATGCCCTTTCGTCCATTGAATCTAAATGGTGGACCCTTAGTAAATGATTGTTGAACTTAAGGGAACTATTTATTTAGTCTTCTGGGGTTTGTTACAAAAATCCAAATATCCCAGGAGAGAAGATACTTCAAAAGTATTTATAACCTATGACTCAGTTTTCCAGTCCTAGAACAAGACTTACAACAAGGGGTACCAGACCTACAGAACCACCAAATATCCCAGGAGGGAAAGCGTGTGTCCACTGCTTCAGGAGAAAGCATCTTTGTTCACTTCTGTTATATTTTGGAACATCACTTTGTGCTAGGCACTGTGGCTGGGGACTGGCAGAGATGGGAGACGGGGGGGCTCTTCTGAGGGCAGTGGCATGGGTAGGAAAGGCTTTCTGTGACAGCGGACCAACTCGGAAACTACCTGTTTCCTTCATACTACCATCACTATGGCACCACTTCTGGGAATAACGTTTTAATCAAAAGTATGCAATTAAAACACTTCCGTCTCATTTATTTCATTCCAATCCAACTAAATATCTATGGCCAGTTACCCCCAAAATTTTAAAAAGGTGTTGAAGATTGATATCTTCTGAATGGAGGTGGGCTTTCTTTCATTTCAGCTTTCTCTTCAAAAATAACTTTTATATTTTTCTGATTAGAGAAACAATGCATGCCCATGAAATAATTTGGAAAATACACAATAGTCATCAGAAGACAAATAATCCCACCCCCCTCAGAGATAATAATTTGTTACATTTCCTTTCGTTGTTTTATATACATATATATTTTTCTTTATCAGAATTGGAATCAAGCTGTAATCATAGTTTTCTGTTTCACTTAAAATTATGGCCTGAGCATTTTCCCATCCTCTGAAATATTTTTTGAAAGCATGATTTCAATGCACAGTATTTGTAGCAGTGTTAATTTAAACATCCTCCCACTCTTGGACATTTGGGTCAACTCTGCCGTTTGTTGCCATAAGTAGCACTTCAGCACAGTTTTGTCTTTGTCACTGATAGCATTGTAGGTTTGTTCTAGGAGTGGAAAACTGAGTCATAGGTTATAAATATTTTTGAGACTTTTGATATATAATGCCAAACTGCTTTCCAAAAAATACTACCAACTTACACCCTTTCCAGTACTATATATAAGAATGTTCCTTATCTGTTACCAGCGGCAGATATTGTCATGAAAGATGCACACATATGTACACATACACACGTGTGTGTGTGTATGTGTACGTGTGTGTGTGGCCTATTTTTTAAGCGATAAATGTTGTTTCTGCTGTTCTAAGTCACATTGCACCCAAGACAGACAACATAAAGGAAACTTGGGTGAACAAGATAAGATGAGAGCTGGCTGTGTAAATGAGTCAACAGTGTGAGGTCTGGGTAGGAGGAGGGCAGGGGCGTCCTGGGGAAGGCGCCGTTGGCCTGGGTCCGAGAAGAGGCGATGTGTTCCCTCTCCTGATGTGTGCACATCTGGGGAGGCTTTGGCGTGAGGCATGCTCAGCGCAGCTTGCCCCATCCAGGCAGGGCTCCCAACGTGTCCTCTGTTCCTCCGTGTCCTTGCTGGGCACGGAGAAGCCATCGGTGGCCTGGTGAGCTCAGTGACGAGGAAAGAAAGCAGAGCAGAGAGGGGACAGAGTTCTCCCCAGATGCTTCTTATTGGGGCTGGAGCAGAGGCCAGACTGTGATGCCGGCCCCAAGATGAGTCATGGCCTGGTGCTCGAGGGAGCTGGGCACCAAGTGTGCTGGGCACCCAGCCTGCGTGTGACACTCCCCGAGATGTCACGGGGAACTGCTTGTGAGCGGCTGAGAACAGAATCTGGCTTAATGCTTTTAACAAGTTAATGTTTGTGCTCATGGGCTCGGTGCACATTTAAGAATTAATTAAATCCTTTAAGGAAGTCATTTATGTTTGAGACCAAAGAAGACACTCAGGGGCCAAAGCTCCCCCAAAGAAGAAGACCCAATCACACAGCTCTACGCCTTGGCAGGACCCTCAAGACCAACTTTTCTACAGCCTGATCCACAGTGCACTCAAGATATCTTTAACCCGTTCTTTCCACAGGGCTCCTGGGGCAGCATATTAAACTCGAGTTATTTTCAATTTCATCTAAGGTGTCTCTATCCAATGCATTTTCTTCAAAGTCTGCAATGTGGGATTCAAAATCTCTCAGCATCATCAAAGTCTTAGGAAAATATATTACTAGGAAGTGGAGCTGCTACTTGTGTGTTAATTACAACAAGCCCGGCTGCTGCACAGATAATCTCCAGCGTCAGAAGCATCAGCTCGGGCAATATCAGGAAAAACAAAATCTTTTAAAAAAAAACATCCTGAATTCTCTCTTTCAGCCTTTGAGGAAAAAAGTACGGTTCATTGTGAAGCTAAACCTCATTTATTTAGTTGTTCTTATAAAGATTTCATCAATATTTGAAATGTTCCTCTCGTGAAAGAGAAAAACCAAGGTAGATTTTCAGGATCCAGTCCCAGAACTGCTTTGCTATTTTCAGTCTTTATCTGCTTTTTCAGAGGAAAGTCTGTGGATAACCCATTCGGGCCAGTTTCTGGGTGCCAGGAGATTTTGACCATGCTTAATACAAATATGTCAATCATATGTGTTTGTTTTTTGGTTGGTTTCACTGTCTCTCCTTCACTTGAGAGCTGAAGCTGGTGTTTGCAACAGACAGGACTCTTCTCTCCCGTGAACTTGAAAGGGAGCAGGGATCTCGTGTGACGAGGTCCCCAGGGAAGGGCAGTGGGAAGCCCCGAGGTCTCAGGGGAGTGAGGGCACCCTGACCTCCCAGGAAGATAGGGCAGACCTCTGACCCTGATGGCATTCTGTGGGCTTTGGAGGGAATGAAGGTCAAAGGCAGGCATGGGGAGGGCCCAGGAGGCAGAGAAGGGAAGAGTATGTTTTCAGATTAAGTGTTTTTTTTTGAATGGGGAGGAAAGGTCAATTTATTCCCACTTATTCAGAACTTCTTAAGGGACTCCTTATCCACTCTGATCAGAAGGTCCTCACTGGCTAAAGGAAGGGCTGTGCTGACTGGGGAGAAACCAACCATTGGGATGTCCATGGCAACTTCGGGAGATGTAGGGACCACCACATCAGCTAACTGGGGTCACAGGGTGAGAGGCCTACACTTCTCTGCCCCCAGCTCTCCAGGGGGAAGCCCTGCTGGCCCTGTGTGTCCCTAACACCCTCTACCTTTGTCAGCTCCCTCTGTAAGAGAGAGCAGGCCTCAGGCCGGAGCCTACTGCAGGCAGCAGTGTTTAGCCAGAATTTAATAACATTGTTCTCATTTTATTTATTTTTATAATTACCTTTAATTTAGAGCAAGTGATACAAATTTCCATTTAGGGTAATGATATAGTTTCCTTTTAAATGCATTAAAGTAAAAAATAGTGAATTAATTTAAAAAATATTAGCAAGGGTACAAAAACACAGCAAAAATGAGAAGGTGGTTTATTGCAGTGCAGCTCTGTGGCGAAAAGCGTCGGGAAGGGATATGTGGTGCCTGCAATTGGGACACGGCTGAAAGCCCTTTTAAGCTGTTTTCATTTTATTTATTTTCTGAAACAAGTGAGCGGACCCTGAGCTACGGGAGAGTTTAGGATTTTAGGAAACAGAGCTCTGAGGGAAAACCCCTGAAGACAGACACATTGATCCCAGAGGTTTAAAATGGATCCAAGCCTCAGGAAAGTACACCAGAAAGATCCCTGAGAGAGCGGCCCCTCTCCTCATTAGGACTACTAGTTTTCCTAGAAAGGACTAAGGATGCCTGGCAAACCTAAGGGCCCTTTTGCCAGAGAGGTTTACTAGATGTCAAGCAATATGATGGATTCTGATATTTTACCCCCTCACCTTTCTCTGAATTCTCTTGACACCTCCTTGTATGACACTTGGGACAAGTATCCCTTGGGACACTTACTGTACTCTTCCTGCTCTCAGCTTGGTAGCAGGCCAAGACTCTGTTCTTTTCTAGAGGAGACTTGTCCAGGCTCATCTCCACAGTCCTCATATCACCTGACACATGAAAGATGCTCATTCACTCCATCCATCCATCCATCCATCCATCCATCCATTCATGTATTCATCCTTCTATCCATCCACCCAAACATCCATCCATCCTTCTATCCATCCATCCATCCATCCATCCACCCAAACATCCATCCATTATTCCATCCTCCATCCATCCATTCATCTATGTTTTTGTCCTTCCATCCACTCAATAAATATTTATTAAGAGTATTCTGGGGCTTCCCTGGTGGCGCAGTGGTTGAGAGTCCGCCTGCCGATGCAGGGGACACGGGTTCGTGCCCCGGTCCGGGAAGATCCCACATGCCAAGGAGCGGCTGGGCCCGTGAGTCATGGCCACTGAGCCTGAGTGTCCGGAGCCTGTGCTCCACAACGGGACAGGCCACAGCAGTGAGAGGCCCGCGTACCGCAAAAAAAAAAAAAAAAAAAAAAAAAGAGTATTCTGTATATTTCACAGTAAAAAGTTAAACAAAAAAAAGGTCTTCTGGGTGCCCCCAGCACTCAGGTGGGCATCAGGGATATAGCAATAACTGCAGAAGACATTGCTTCTACCCTTACAGAGTTTATGTCTAATGGGGGAGGTAGAAATTGAACCAGTGGCTGTTCTGTGCCAGGTTAAATGAATGAACGAGTGAACACGTGGATCTGGAAATCCCTTTTCTCTCTCACTGCTGGGCATTGGGGCTTGTGGAGTCGAGGGATGCTGGGGGTGAACAAGCAGTTTCGTAGATCAGAGGTTGCACACGCAGGTCCCTGGCCAGCTGGGTTTCTTGGAGTGAGACGACAGGCGCTGCAGAGCCTGCTCATCTGTCCCCAGCCACCGAGGGCTCGCCCAGCCTGTGTGAAGGGCACGCAGGGGCAGGGCTCCCTCCCGGGGGCTCCAGCAGCAGCGAGGCTGGCAGCCGCAGCAGCTGTGGCAGGGCACGGGGCAGGGGAGTGGTCGCTGCAAAGGGCGGCGGGGAGGTGGGGGCAGGGGGGCGGGCAGACAAGCAGTAACATGACTGGGATTCCAGGGGAGGCCAGGCGCTGGTCGTGTCAGACTCCCTGCCAGCCAACTGAGTGTGGCCTCTGGAAGCCAGACACGGCGGGGCAAGTTTCCCAGGGCCTGGGTAACACATTCTTCACCCAGGCCCATGTGCTTTGCCAGGGGCCTGGACTGCCTCCTTGCTTGCTTGAGTACACGCTGGGGACGGGGAAGGCTGGCTCCTGGTGGCCACCCTGAGGCTTAGCTAATGCCAGCCCAGGGGCACTGTCTTCAGGCCGCAGGGATGGCTGGAGACGAGGCCGGGCCACAGCTCATTTTCATTCTCCCATTACTACTCCGCCTGCTCTGGGGTGCCCCGTTTCAGACCCCACATGTCCAGATGCCCTTGCATCCCTGACATGTGTGCCGTGGGCTTCAGAGGGGCCTGCACTTGGAACAGGAGCACTGGGTGGGAGCCTGGTCCCTCTGGGGCTCTCTGTACAGTGAAGAGGGGGCCAGGGATCCTTACAGTGCAGGGTGGGCAGAGTGCGCAAGAGGAATGGTGGGTTTCACTTTCCTTCATCAGCCAGTAGACATCTTTTTTTTTTTTTTTTTTTTTTTTTTTTGCGGTACGCGGACCTCTCACTGTTGTGGCCTCTCCCATTGCAGAGCACAGGCTCCAGACGCGCAGGCTCAGCAGCCATGGCTCACGGACCCAGCCGCTCCGCGGCATGTGGGATCTTCCCAGACCGGGGCATGAACCCGCGTCCCCTGCATCGGCAGACGGACTCTCAACCACTGCGCCACCAGGGAAGCCCCATAGCCAGCAGACATCTTTACTGAGCACTTTATAGTCGGCTGAGCACTCAGAGTTCTGCCCTATTACAGGGCATCTGTGGGATCTAAGGAATATGGGGGGCATCCCTGGGAAAGTGACATTTGGCTGTAGATCTGAAGAAAAGGTTACCCAAGGTGCGGATGGGGAGAGGAGGCTTGGTACAGAAGGGATAGCATGTGCAAAGGCGCTCTGCTGAGAGAGAGCCTATTAAATCCACACAAACCTTCTGAAGACTTCTGGACTATCATGAATAAACAGATAAAATCACTTTTCCTTGAAGCAAACAAGAAAAGCCCTATGGGAAAGACCCAGTGGTGGAATTCCAGATCCCTCAGCAAATGGCAAGGAGGTGGTTGGGCAGGGTGAGAAACGCATTCTTGGTGCCCAAGGTGGAGGCTTAGTCTGTATCCAGGGCACACAGGAGAAGGCTCAGTTTTCCTCTTCCCTTCACACCAGACACTTCTACAAGAGCCCAAGCCAGTGTGTGGCCCAGGACTCTGGGGTGCGAGTGGAGCGTCCTGGACCTGGCTGGTCTAGATTTGAATGAACTCGGTGGAAGAGAGCAAAGATGGGAATGAATTGTCATGATCCTGGGCAGGAGGAGGCTGGATGAGCAGCATAGAAGCTGAGAGGTGCGGGGGGTGGGGGTGGGGGGGTTCTGGAAGAGAGGATGGTGTCTTTTATCGGCCAAAACTCCTTTGCTTTCACGTGAGAGGAAATCCAACCCTAAGCAGCTTAAAGCACCAGGAGATGTAACTGCAAAGTATGTAGATGGTTCAGCTTCAGGTGTCATAATCCAAGAGCTCAAATGCTGTCACTTAGCATCTGACTCCTCTCCTCTGCCTCCTTCCTGGCCTTGTCCCAGGGTGCTACAACCCCATCTCCAGCAGCTTCAGACTCTTGGTAGCAAAATGGCTGCCCAAGCTCCAGACCTCGTTGGAGTGTGTCTGAAGTGCCTGCAGCTCACTAACAAGCCCCAGCTCTCACTCTCATTGGCTTGAATTAGGTCCTGTGCTGAGCCTTGAACCTATCACCAAGGCCAGGGTTTGGAATATTCTGATTCGCTCACATGAATCCCACAATCAGGATCTGAGGGTTGGCTACATCCCACCCAAACCCCAGGACGGAGGAGGAAGAGAGGGCTTCCCTCATGCAGGGAGAGTGGTGGGTGTGGGTGGAGAGAGATGAGTGTCCATCCGAGCGTCTGCAGTTGGTGGAAGAGTCTGCACCAGGTTAACTCTTCTCCCCAGTGGTACGGGCAGGAAACCGTCCCCATGAGTGTGCAGATGTCCCAGATCCCAATAAAAGTTCTGAGCATGGGAGTGGTATTTACGGGAAGCCCCTTCCCAGATAGAGGGCTGGCTTCAGTGCCAGGTCCCCCGCCTAGCAGAGCTGTGGTGGCAGGAGCTGGTAACACACCCAGCTGGGCGTGGCTGTGGGGACACCCCCTCCACAGGTGGTCTACCTCGGCAAGATCTTTGTCACACTCGAGGGAGCTACAAACAGGTAATGCTTGGCTTCCGCAGGCCTGTGTTATGAAAAGCTTGAGTTACAAAACGCTCTGGCTATTAAAAACCTGCTACTGACTTTAACGGCAATAAAATATCTGCTGTTTATGAGTAATTAGCCACTTCTGAAAAAGAGCTCTATTCCTTTAAATTTATGGGGTGCCTTGATTTATGCATTTCATGGGGGGATGTCATGTTACATCACATCAGCTTGATGTAATTTGATGCAAATCAAACACATGAAGGAGCGAATGGAAACATTCTCTCCTGCCTCCTGAAGAGTGTTTCTGAATGGAAGGATTTTTGGGCCCCACTCCACCTTTGCTCTTCTTGCTTTCTCAGGAAAGACTTGGGGGGATCCTGAACTTCTTCAGGCCTGGGTGCCGCTGGCTGCAGCCTCTGACCGCCCTTCATGTGCCTCCTGGGAGGATCTCACATCCCTGAGTGTGGCAGAGACTCAGCAGCAGCTGGTTCATGAGCTTCTCGCCGGGCTCCAGGCTAATAGACTTCCTTATTGTAAGGACCCCAAGGTGGGTCAATACACACAGGACATGATATAATCAAGAGTCTACTTTTATATTATCTGATTGGAGAAGGAATTATGTAAAAAAGAGAGATTGGTGAGTTTGGGGTCTGGTGGAGGAAGCTATATTGTTGAAGTCTTTTGGTAGCTGCTGGCCCCCATTTGGCTGCTGAGGGGTAGAGGCAAGGACATTCCAGAATTTGTTGGTTACACTCTACATCTATTTAGTTGTGCATTATTTTTTCTTTCATCCACCCAGCTAGCCAGCCAGCCAGCCAGCATTTACTTAGCTTCTACTAAATTTCTTGAGTGTTTAGGAGGTAACGAAGGGCAGTAAGATACAGACACATATCTACTAATTTGCTATGTAACTTTAGGGGGGTCATCACCTATCTTCTGTCCTCAGTTTACCTATCTATAAAATGGGCACATCAGGCTGAGGGACCAGGAGCTAGATGATCTCTGAGGTTTCTCCAGCTTTGCCACCCTACTACTGTCTATGCATCTCTTCCCTCTAGAAGCATGCCTGTGAAAAGAGAGAAGGGATGCACAGATCTCATTCATGGAGTGGAGATGTGCTCCCCAACCAATCGAGGAGAAGGTGGAGGAGAGTGGTGGGAAGTGAGACTGGATGGGGGCTGGAGTGGCCATTCAGTGGAAATCTTTGGCCTGGACTCTGATTTGTGGCACGGGGAAAAGAGTGCCGTTTGATCTTTGCCTACTGTACTTAAGTGGAGACAGATAGCCCATGGGGTCAGGAGACAGCAGGTAGACACAGGCTGGCCTCAGGCTTGGGTCCATGGTCCCCCAGTAAGTGGAGCTGGTTGGCTGGGTCCAGCTGTACCTGCTGTACACAAGCTGCTGCCCAGCAGACTGGCTTCCTTGGCAGGACTCGGCTGCTCTCTAACAGGTTCCTCTGGGTAGAGCAGAAAGTGTGAGCTTCGTCTTCAACTCCAGCCGTTCTCTGTGATTGGTGAATGGTGCAGGTACAGGGCTTGGCTGGGAGGTCCTTTCACTGTCAGGTGGGCCACAGCAGCGTTAATTAGGACGCAGGAGGAGAGACAGTAGCTGAGGGTAGTGGCCAACCTGGCCGCCTCCTTGGTTGACACGTGGGAAGCTGTGACTCCGAGAGGGGCCAGGGCCCGCCAGTTCAGGAGCTGTCTGGGCTGGGATGCAGGTGTGGTCCCAGGCAGTGGAGGGGGTGGAGGCCCTGTCCTAACAGGCAGGATGGGCTGTTGTCTGGGATGCCCAGCCCTGCTGCACGGCAGGTGCCCGCTGGGAGAGCAGGCCGGCGCCCCTGCCCTGGGGGAGTCATGCACACGCCAGGCCTGCTGTGTGAGCGCTGTTCTAGGCGTGGGAAGGCTGCTCTGTGAGGTGCATGTTGCCGAGAGGGGGCGTTCTGTTCTGCTCTAGTTGGCCCCCTCACTCCTGACTGTGGGGTGATGGGATCTTGGGGTCAGGGAGAGAGGTGTCAGCAGAGGTTCAGAGTGGACGAGGCCCAGGGAAGGAGTGGCAGTGACCTCCAGACAATAGTCCTGCCTCGAGGGAGATGTGGTCGCTGCCCTCAGAAGCCTCCTGGTCCCCTGACCCTTTTGTGAGTGAACAGTACACAGATGTTATCACAACCTCTGTGGCTGATGTTTTGGGTCCATCTGCCCTTTGGATGGTGAACAGTCTGAGCCTTCTCTTCAGAGCCTGGCACAGTACCTGGCATACAGTGGGTAGTCGGGAAATGCCGATGAATGAATGAATGGATGGATGACGATTTGCGTGAGCAGGTATGAATATACTAAAGAGGCAGATCAGTCAGTGGAATGTGGGTTTACAGAGGGCAGGATGAGGGGCCTGGAGTGCATTCAGCCAGAATCTGTAGGTGCATGTTATGTGCAAAGCCTTCGGTTTGGGTCAGATATGGGTCCCTGGAGGCCCAGACAGGGTGGTGGGGGTGAGACAGGGACCCAGAGAATCCACCATGGGACGGAGTGGGATTCGTTCTTCATGGACGGTGTGAAGGGTGGGGTTGGGGGTGGCTGCATAGACAGTGACATTTGACCTAAGGCTTCACGGAGCAAACTTCTCACCTGGCTTGTGCCCTGAGGAGTGGAGAGCGTGGACTGCCCTGGTGGCCCAGGAGTGGCCTGTGGTCTCTTTCTCCCCTGGGTCCCCTTCTTTTCTCAAGGAGAGATGCTGTGCACCAGGCCTGCAGCATTTGTTGCTTGGTCTGTTCATTCGTTCATTCATTCATTTCCTATACATTTGGCAAATATTTATTGAGTGCATCCTCTGTGCCTGGCTCTGTGCCAGCACTGGGGACACCCCATGAAGCTGATGGTCATGGTCCTCACCCTCATGGAGCTTCTGGTCAAGTATACAGACAGAGCCAACCCAGTGTGAAAGCCTCTGTGAGGGGAAGGAGTCAACCAGGAGGAGCCCTATGGAGACAAGACCCAAGGGTTCTGCCCTGCGCCTGGGGCATCAAGGAGGGCCTCTTGGGCGAGGTGGCATTTAATCTCCCAGCAGAGGACAGGGCACAGGGAACAAGTGGAGACTGCAGGGGGAGAGTACCAGACAGAGGGAATGAGATGCACAAGAGGGCGGCAAGGCCGCTCATCTGCTTGCCCGGAAAAGAGAGTCCTCTCTCCCAGTTCTGACAGGTTTGCACAAGAGCTGGCAGAGGGTGCTCCCTCCTTAGGTGTGAACTGTTGGGAATTCATGTCTGTCCCTGGAGTCCATCTGCACATGGTGGTGACACCCATTGCTGGGACAGCAGCCCGGCCCCACCAGTACATGTTCTTGCCCCCTTGGTCATGGGCCAGCCTTCCCTCCTCTCCCAGGAGTCTGGCCCAGCAGAGGCCAGGCCAGCCTGGTGACCTGCACAGGAGCTAGAGATGCTGAACTGGGGATTCGAAAGCCCACAAAGAACTGAGGCCCTGTCTGGGCCCCATCTATTGGCTTGAGCCCCGTAGTTGCAGGCAGCAGAGGCCCCAATGGTGCACCTGGTTTTTTGCTCATTAATGATTGTGTGTACTTAGGAGATGATGTGTGTCTGAGCTTATGTCTTCGAAAGGTGCCCCTGTGAACAAATCTCCCTGGGCCGGCTTCTATGAATATTTCAGTCAGGCCCTCTTTGATCACTCTTGCATATGTGCATTTTACATTATATTTAGTTTTGCACTGAATCAAATCTGAGGCTTCTGTGAAATGAAAATAAACTGTTCGATACGATATCATAGTCCAGAAGGGCTCAGACTTAAGTGGCTTTAATCAGGGGTGAAAGGGTGGTGAGCGGTAGCTGAGCACCCTGCCCTCTGCGGGGCGTCCTGTGGGTCTAGGACCCCTGTTTTGTTCTAGGGCAGCAGCTCTGTGCTGAGGCTGAGCAGGGAGCCAAGGCAGGTTAATAGGGGATTAAATATCTAACTTCTTGTCATGACAAAGTCTGTTTAAAAAGGAAAAGAGAAAGCCAGCGAGAGAGAAATAATCAATACACTTCATGACAACTGCTGGTATCTTTCTCAGTTTTGTGATATCATTTTAAAGGCAGGGCAGTCACTAAAAGCTTATGTATATAGTTTTTGTTGCTTTCCCTGATGGGGTGGACACAGTTCAGATAAATCAATTACAGCAGATTAGGGGATCATTTCCTTCCCAAATCATCCCATCTGGGAGAAATGGAAACACCACTTGATGGCTTGGATTCTAGGGGGAGAGGCCTGGGCTGTGGCTCACAAAATGATGTCCATTTTTGTGATACTCTGAGACACCTTCCTCCCCTGCATTGTGATCGTCAGAAGCTTAGAGGACAGCTTTTGGTAGAATTGGGTCCTCCAGGAGCTACAGACAGGGGGCTGATAAGGTGCCTGCTGTCACAAAGCCCCAGCACAGGAGGAGAGGAAACGTGACCTCTGATAGCCCTGCAATAAGGCACCACGAATGTCTTAACAAGTTCCAGAGGAACTGCATGGGAGCTCTGGGGACTGAGTGATCACCTCCAGCCTGGAGCAAATCCAGGAAGGCTTCCTGAAGCAGGCAACACCAGGAAGGAGCATGGAGGGTAGATTTGGGCTGCCACCTTTGGAGAGGCTGGGGTGGGCTGCCAGGATTTGTGGAGTGGTCCTTCTTCCACTTTTTGCTGTTACAAAGAGGAAGAGGGGAGACCAAGGCCTTCTTCCAAACTCTAAGTACCCTCTTTCGTGTCATGCATGGGGAACCCTCCCCGTTTGGTTTGTGAGGCCCTCACATGTTTGGTTTGTGGTCCAGGAGTTTACTTTCACTCTTTATTTTTCTCCACCTCCTCTGATCCACATTCCCTAGAAAACTGCTCATGTGTTACAGCAGCGCTGTGAGGCATACATGCTATGTGACAACTCCGGTGGGGGCTTCTTGAGCCCCTGTTTTGCCCCAGATATTAACTCCATGCTCCACAGATTGACATTCAAGTCTGTGCTCGGCCACACCTTCTCCCGTCTTCCCCTGGAACATTCTATGTTGAGTCCCCATTTTGCACAAGCTGACCCCTCTGTCCCCCACACCCTTCCTCCTCGTCTCTGCCTTGTTCCAGGCTCTTTCCAGCCATTATCCTCACTGGTCTTCCTTCCCTTCTCTCCCCTGCACCCCTTCGTCACCGCACTCAGCCTCACAGCACGTTGTAGAGTCCTCCGTTTCAGCACTGGATTCTGCCTGGTCTGTGGTCTCCCTGAGTCCATCTATTTCCCTTCCCTGAGTCAGCTTCAAAGGCAAGGACCTGGTCTTGCTTGTATATCTCTAGATCGGCCATACTTCTTGCCAGATGTAGGCATTCAAAAGTGTTACTGAATGATGTGAGGCCCACTTTACAGATTCACCAAGAAAGTTGGCAATGAATGAAGGTTTTTTTTTTTTTTTTTTTTTTTTTTTTTTGCGGTACACGGGCCTCTCACTATTGCAGCCTCTCCCGTTGTGGAGCACAGGCTCCGGACGCGCAGGCTCAGCAGCCATGGCTCACGGGCCCAGCCGCTCCGTGGCAAGGCAATGAATGAGTTTTTATTAACCACTTTTATGTGCCTTGGTTGCGCCTTGGTTATGTCCTTCAGCTCAGCATTTACTCCACTGAAGGTCCTTTCTGGATCTCGAAGGCTGCTGTGGTCGGCTTCTGAGAAAGTTTACGGCACAGGGTATATTCCTCTGTAATTTAAATGCCATGTTCCCTCTCCTAGAAACCCATTTGCCTTCTCAAAATCCTGTGAAGCGTGTAGGACAGTTAATGCCAGTCCATTTTAGAGAAAAAGAAACTGAGGCTAAGGCAGGTGCCCAAGGTCAAACAGATGTCAGTGGAAGAGACGGCAATTGGATGCACATTAGTGGTCCTTCCAGTATCTTCTCTCCTCTTACTCCAGTCTAGTTGGGGGAATAACCCACCTGACACAGGACAGGAGCATGTGGAATAAAATATCCGCCCCTATGGATGTTAAGAAAACAAGGTGATATAACTAAATGTTTCTGCGACCCTCCCCCCAACCAGCGATTGAGAGACATGGTGTTTCTAGCCCCACAGTGCCCTCCGGCACCCAACCCATCATGCCAGCCCCCGGGGTGCTTTCTCTGGACTGTACTGTCTGTTTCCACTTCCAGATAAACAAGGTTGTGAGGGCTCTGGCTCCTTGGCTTCCTTTGAGCTTTCCCATAAGCTGAAGCTTCCTTTGTTTCCACATGTTTTGCAAATGAAGGAGGTGGCATCTGTCAGCATCCAGCCCAGCAAGACTGAACATGGTGTGGACATCAAGGGGGCAGCCTTCCCCGCAGCGGGTACTGCTTGGGCTCTGGAGTCAGGCTTCCCAGCTATGTGACCTTGTGGTGCTTAAATATTCTGAGGCTCAGTTTCCTCATTTTTAGTATTGGGCTAGTATGGTACCTACCATCCTAGGTTGTGTGACGCTAAATGAGATGATACTTGTGAAGTAAGTACCTAGCACAGTGTTGGTGCACGATGCTGCCATGAGGAGGAGGAGGAAGATGCGGAATATGAGGAAGATGATAAGGATGAGGATTCTGTGGCTGATGTAGGTGGTGATGATGTTGAGGGCTGCGGTGAAGATGGTGATGATGACAATTATTATTGTTGTTATTATTATTTTTTTTTTGAGAGTTCACACTGCCTGACAAGTCCACAGTCTTAACAACTACTCCACATGAGGTTGTTCTAATTCCATCCCCTGTTTGCCTGGCTTTGTGTGAGGTGGGCAGATAGTGAGCCAGGAACTCAGACCAGAAGTCTGCTCTACCCTGAGAAGAAGACCAGGAGAACTGTTTGTGGATGTTTTCCTTTCCCATCTGATGTGCTCATTGTCTGTCTTCAGTTCTGGGCCAGCTCTAACCTTTCCAAAAGCCAACATGTTGGAGAGACCTCTTTGCCTTTGAGAAGTTTGAAATCATCTAAAGTCTTCAAAGAGAGGAAACTTTTTTTTAATTTTTGTTTTTATTTATTTTACATCTTTATTGGAGTATAACTGCTTTACAATGGTGTGTTAGTTTCTGCTTTATAACAAAGTGAATCAGTTATACATATACATATGTTCCCATATCTCTTCCCTCTTGCGTCTCCCTCCCTCCCACCCTCCCTATCCCATCCCTCTAGCTGGTCACAAAGCACTGAGCTGATCTCCCTGTGCTATGCGGCTGCTTCCCACTAGCTATCTATTTTACATTTGGTAGTGTATATATGTCCATGCCTCTCTCTCACTTTGTCACGGCTTACCCTTCCCCCTCCCCATAACCTCAAGTCCATTCTCTAGTAGGTCTGTGTCTTTATTCCTATCTTACCCCTAGGTTCTTCATGACATTTTTTTTTCCTTAAATTCCATATATATGTGTTAGCATAGGGTATTTGCCTTTCTCTTTCTGATACTTTTTATTCTTTTTTCTTCTTTTAAGTCCTCCAACTCTTGTCCCAACAATACGGAAGCTGCCTGGGGTTTCGGGGGGACCATGTGCAAAGCCAGTCCTGCTGAGTTCCACTCTCCTTTAGAGGCAGAGACCACCCTGACTCTTTGGCCAACATTCCACCCAAAAGGGGAGGTTGGGTGTTTGACCATACTCTCCAACTTGACTCTCCTGGTTACACAGTTGCCATACTCTGCAGCCCTATTTGAATATCATATTTTCATTAATAAATTCAGCAAGGATTTAACTGTTTCTGGCCCTGTCTCATAGCGTTGTCTACACATCAGTCAAAACGGAACAGGTCACCTGTGCTGCCCTCCTGTTTATCTATTAATCATCTGGTAAATAAACCACTCAGCATCCTGCCCACTTCAGTAATGTTTGTGATGTAATTTGTTTGGATGCCCAAATGTCACCAGCGTTGATTGTAAGAGATGAAAAAATGTACTTGCTCAGCATAGGAAGCTCTAGGCCAAAATGTAAGCATGAAATCTCGGATTTATTTTTGTAATAATGTTTACAGCTGTTTAATGACCCTGAAAAGGTTCAGTAGTCTGGTGTTCTGTATTTCAGAACAGGAGCATATTACGCTTATAACAACCTTGGTTGAAAAGTTTGAGCTACAACAATTGGAAAAATGGTATTTAATAAGAAGCCATTGTATTCTAAGTGAATTGTCTTAATTACTGCTTACCCTAAGTGTAAGAAAGCAAGGTGGGTTGTAGGGAAGGGCCAAGAGTCATTTGCGCCCCCAGGAAACAGGTCCACCTACTGCCAGAATTGCATTCTGTGATATGATTTTGGGATAAAACCCACAGTGGTGTTTGTAGCCCTTGCTGTGAACCTAAGCCCCACCCCTTGCACAGCAACTGGGGGCTTTGGGGCTCCTGCAAGTTTTCTGAGGCAGCGCCTTTACCCCGTTGATAAAAAAAGGGAATATTTAGTTGTGCTTGGCTAGACAACAATATTTGATTTTTTAAAATCCAGTTGAAATGGTTATTTTGAAAGTCATTTTATTTCCTAACTATTCTCTTTCATGGTATAAGGATAAAACTCCTTCATGCAACTTACTGGCAAGATCTATATTTTTTGGGCTATTCATAAGATTACTTTTTTTTTCTGTGCTAGCAAAATGAAACTGTTTTTTTGTGTAAAATTTATTTAGACTCGTAGCAGCTGGCATTTCTGGTGTCCTGATAGTTTCAAATTTCATTTTGAGTGAAAGATACAATTAGGTTCTCTATTGGAAGAGTTAAGTGAAAACTTTTGTCATTGATATCACAGGAAATAGTCTTGAAGGCAGAAATGCAAAATCAAAATAACCATTAGCACCATCAAAGGCAGCTGAATGGCTCACTGTACCTGCAGTGATGGGGGTGAGGAGACAGAATATATTTTGATAATGTGCATCCAATGGTGGGTTTCATAGGCTGAGAATACCCTCTTCATGAAATGTGAAATTGCACAGCTCAAGGAGAAACCCTCTAGCCTTCAGAAGCTTTCAGCTGGGGCCCCTGCCTGTGTTCAGAGGTGGGCCCACACCTTTGCACGGTGAGGAACGCCATGGCGGCCAGGACTCAGGCCCAAGCCTGAGTCTTCCCTAATATTGTCAGTAGGGTTGAGTCCCCCGGTGCCCCACCATGACCCTAGGCTCAGGAAAGATCAGGATTAGGGTGGGAGGTGTAGTGTTTCTGTGTTGGAGGGATGACGCACCAGATTTGACAGTTCACAGTGTCCCCTGTCCAGTCTCAGTGAGGACGTCCAGCTGCCTCTCCACAGTTTGGAAAATTACGTACACATCTGTTCCTTCCATGAGTCAGCCAGGGCTTATTGATCTTCCTGCTATGCTTTGGGCTGGGCCCATGAGCTGAAGGCCGAGTGAGCTGTTCTCGGTGTTTAGTAGTTTGTTTACTTGCTTTTGATTGTGCTAAGGGTTTTCCTACCTAAGTGAGAGGGTTAGATGAGTCATAGTATAGGTTCCTCAGAAGGTCCCAGCTGCGCAATGGCCTTAAGCCCAGGGTCATGGCCCACCCTGTGCTGGCTCCTGGTTTCTTAATGTGGGTCCTTCACCTGCTGGAATACAGGGTGACGGCTCCAGAGCCAGCGCTGGGGAATGAAGGATGGGCTGGGTCCTTGGGATAAAGTGCTCCCAGGTATTAGTGACCATTCGGGGCAGTGCTGCGTGTGGGTACGTATGCCTGTCCCCTTTGTCAGGACAGGCGAGGGTCCTGTGGCAGGTGGCCCTGCCAGGGACACTGAGACACATTCACCGCAGGCCTGTGAGGAAGCAGCGTGGTCCCAAAGAGAAGGCGTTCTCCCCGTGCTTGCTCCAGGAGGGCTGGGGAAAAGGAGTAATACGGCACCTTCCGTCAGAACGCCGAGCCCCCCGCAGGCAGCCCCATCTCCCAGCCCCTGAGCTCTTAGGGCTGCAGTTGGATCCAATCCCTTAACAGTAGGACAAGTGATCCTTAGTTTCCCAGGGCACACATTTGTATTCCTTGCTAGAGGAATTCCACTTAGGGAATCGCTGCCCCTCCCCCAACATGGTCATACTCCACGTGCACACGCACACACACACACACACACACACACACACACACACACCCCTCTATATACCTCGTCTGCAATGGTTTCTTCTTTCTCTAAACTTTGGATTCAGCCTCTCTGGGGTCTTTTCATTGCTTCCCTGTTACTGGTGGCCTTGCCTGCACTGGCCCCTTGGACCCAGAGGCCCTTGAGGGCAGCTACATGGAAGGCCCCGGGCAAGCATTTACTGAATGACTGAGATAAGGGGTAAATGAATTCCGGAGGAATTAAGTGTCAAGCCTGGAGAAATTGGGGCCGACCCAGGTTTTGCGAGTCCCAAGCCGGGCCTGGGGCCAGCTCGTCCTGCCTCGGCTGCTTTGGCCCAGGGACAGCACACCAATTACCCCTTGCTCTTTCCAAGAACTCAACACTCCCCTTGCTTGCTCTGAGTCTAGCAGCTGGCATTGGTTATGACTGACCCATAGCAGCACCGGCACCTACTCGTGGAATCACAGGGTGTCGCTTCCTGAGATGATCGCCAGGCGTGGCCCTGCTTCACTGTGGGGCTCGGCACAGGCTTTGCTGGGGCTCATTAGAGGGGCTGAGGGCCGTAATCCTCAGAGCATCTCCTGGTGAGTTGGCTAGCTCTGCTGAAATTCTGGGTTCCCCCATGGATCCCAGGATGGATGATCGAGTTCTGAAGGGGTTGATGGCTCTCTGTCTCCTAGTGCCAGCAGCCGGGCCATCAGAAGTGGTCCAAGCCCACATATATACACGACCAAACGTAAAATCGATAGCTAGTGGGAAGCAGCCGCACAGCACAGGGAGATCAGCTTGGTGCTTTGTGACCGCCTGGAGGGGTGGGATAGGGAGGGTGGGAGGGAGGGAGACGCAAGAGGGAAGAGATATGGGAACGTATGTATATGTATAACTGATTCACTTTGTTATAAAGCAGAAACTAACACACCATTGTAAAGCAATTATACTCTAATAAAGATGTAAAAAAAAAAAAGAAGTGGTCCAAGCCCAGATGGCCACTGTGGGTACGTATAGTGAAAGAGCTGGTTTCGGGGTGTGGCTCTCCCTTGGCTGTTTCTGGAGCCCCAGGTTCTGGGTGGGAGCCCAAGACCCATCTGACTCTGACAGATTCGGATTGTTGGGTGTTCAAGGACTTCCGCAAAAGCTGAATTTGAATCCCATGAAGTTGGAGCGAAAGTGGTTCTACTACAGGTTAGCCTTCTTTTATGGGCTGTGTTTATAGGGTCTGTTCACTCACTCATCCATTCAGTTAGAACGTCCTGAACCTACAGTGAGCCAGCTCTGCTCTAGGCCCTGAGGCTTTATCTGTGACCAAGGCAGACATGAGCCTGCCCGCATGGAAGCAAAGCACATCTGTAAAAGGGTCAACGAGAAAACTGCCCCAGTGGTAAGTGCCACGAAGAAGAAAGTAAGGTGATGGTGTAGAGAGAGGCTGCGGGGATTAAGTTTTCTGTGACGAGGTGGACATGGAGGGCCTTTGTGAGAAGGGGATATGTGAGTTGAGACCTGCTTGGGGGGAAGGAGCCACCTGTGCCTTTGCACATTCTCAAACATGCTGAACATTCTTCAACAATGGCACCTGAAGACCGGTGGCTTAAAGGGGGTTAAAAAAAGCTTTGTTGACGCTGAAAAAAAATTTTTTGAGCATAATAAAAGAATTCCATATCCAAACCTAACCTGAAAATACCCCATGTTCATTATTTGACAAGTTGAGCTGTTGTTACCTGCACGGCGTGACTGGGTGGGGGATGGTCTTCAACTTGATGCCGCTCATCCAACCTGATTTGCAGTCTTGCTGTTTTTGCACATTCAGCTTCCTCTCCCTCCTGCCGAACTGGCTGGCGTCAGCTCAGCAGCAGTAACCTGAAAATAGCCCATCTTCCTGGATTCATGTCTTCTGAGCTGGCCAACCGGGCAGCCTTTGGAAGGGGGCCATCCATGTTGGCTTTGGACTTTCCAAACTTCCCCAGAGCTCTTGGGTGGAATTCTGAGCACTCCCAAGTGGCTTCAGGGTCATGATCCATGTTTGCTCAGGAGAGGAGCCAGTGCAGCTGGATGGGGCTTGAAGGTGGAGAAACAGCTCTAGACAGGGCCCTTCCAGGCCCCAGTCCTGCCCCAGCAACTTCTCACACTGGGCCTGCTCCTCCCCGCTGGTCAACGGGTGCCATGAGTGCTGGGGCTGGACAGTCTTGTTGTCCACCAGTGAGTCTTCAGTGCCAAGGACAGGGCCTGGCACACAGTGGAAACTCAGCAGGTTTGTTGAACGAATGTAAGAATCTCTGTGAGAAATTACTCCTTTCTGACCAGGCTCCAAAATGGTTTCTTTCTTTTTTTTTTTTTGAGTGTAGACTGCCACCAGAGACAAAAAGAAAAGATGGAAATTGGAAACATTCTTTTACTGCAAGTGACCGTGTGCCTGTATGTGTGTGTGAGTGTGTATAGTTGTTCATGGACAGTCAGCCCTGCACCATGGTTGCAGTTTCTCTCACTCCTGAAAATAAACATCATGTCTTTTTCTTCTCCTCTCTTGCAAGACAGACTCACAGCCTCTGTCTTCTTGCCAAGGAAGTCAGGTCTCCCATTGGAGACCCTCCATCCACGCATGGTCTGCCTGGCAGGAAGCCCAACAGGCAGCAGACCCCACCGGGGCTGAATGTGCCTCCTCCACAGTTGAGCTCTGTCCCCATAGTCCCCCCGAGGAATCGCTTGGCCCAGCAATCAGTCCTGGCTGGGGTTAAGCGGTACTCCTGGACTACCTGGCTGGCCAACGCATCTAAACATTGGGATACAAAGGGGATGGATGTGCAATAACTGTTCCAGTGGCAGGAAACAAATTTGGACTCCTTCAAGTGGAAGGCAGATCTGGAAATAGAAGGAGCCCAGGCATGGATTCATTGCCTGTCAGAATTGAGCTCCCCACATGCTCTGATGGGGAGGGAGCTGTTCCCTCTACCCCACCCCCGAATGGCCTGGCTTCAGCCATTCTGCACAGGCTGGAGAGGGGCAGAGAGGACTATTAAAGCCAATTATGCAGACCAGCTTTGAGTGTTAGTGTTTAACAAACAGCTTTGAGTTCTAATTTTCTGCAAAACACATACTGCAGGTACAATTTGTACTCATTACTGTATATTGGGAAAGTTATTAAAAACACTCAAACTTGGTTGAGACTTCCTATGGCATCGTCCCTGGATTTTAATTGGTTTTTATCTAGTTCTATAAAAGATCTCTTTAAGCCCAATCACAGTCCCTGCCGCAGATATCATGCCAGTTGGAGGACAGGGAAAGTGCTCTGTGTGGTGTAAGTCTTTACCCCCTACCCAAATTTGAGCAGTCTCAACAATCCACTAAAATTCCATCACGAGATAATTTATACTGCTTTTGATGGGCACAGTTACCAGATGACAAAATAACAGTGTTTCGTAACATAAGGGTTAAATCTTAATCTCTGAGGTTTGCAAAGCCGCTACTTGCAGTCTCCTTAAAATTTAATATACCTCGTTAATGCTTCCTTGCAAACACTGAAGGATTTTTATGATTATAATCATGTGTTACAGCACCTAGTACTGTTTCTAAGCAGCATACTAATCAGCTTAATGAGATATTACTGCACTTTTTGTTGACTAAAGCAAAATCCCTTTTATTGTTCTAAAGCCTGTCCTTTACTTTATTTTTTCCCCAAACATTATCTTGTTTTATTATGTACCAGTAAATATCGTGCCACTGGGTTGGATTTTTTTTTTTTTTTTTTTTGCCAAATCATAAAATAATCTCTTTCATCTCCGACTGGCGAACATATTGAATATAGTAACCAGAAACAAAAGTTCCAAGTGAGTCAGTTTGGTCTTGCAGTTAAAGCTATTCTGCTCTATGGCAAACTTTGAACTGAACCGACAGGTGCAGGTGCTACAAGGCGGGAGAGGAGGAAAAGTTTAACACGTAGACCCTTGATTTGTTATTAGGTGTTGAAAGTGGTAAAACATTAATAATTTAAATGTGAATGAATAATTGCAGTCTGTAAATAGAAAATACAAGGAAGACGATCTATCGCCAAAACAAATTGGAGGAGCAGTGCCCTATTGCATAATTGGCATTTAATAATTCATTTTTTTATTATTGTTTTTGACTATAACTCCTTAGCATTATTCTGTGTAGGTAAGGCATGAAATGCAAATTCCCCACCAGCTGATGCTGTTGATTCGCTGCGCCACGGCACCTGGCACAGATCTGAACTCTCTCTTTATTTTCAGGGATGGAAGAAGCCAGTCTGTGCCTTGGAGTGTCCTCGGCGGCGCCGGAAGCTGAGCCCCATCTGAGCAGCCCCGTCCTCAACGGCCAGTATGCCATGAGTCAGAAGTTGCACCAGATCACCTCCCAGCTCAGCCATGCTTTCCCCGAGCTGCATCCGCGGCCCAACCCAGAGGAGAAGACCCCGGTTCCCCTCGACGAGAAGGCCCACGTGCCCATGAGTGGCCAGCCCATGGGCAGCCAGATGGCGCTCCTGGCCAACCAGCTGGGCCGGGACGTGGACACCAGCCTCAACGGGCGGGTGGACCTGCAGCAGTTCCTCAACGGGCAGAACCTGGGCATCATGTCCCAGATGAGCGACATCGAAGACGACGCCCGCAAAAACCGCAAGTACCCGTGCCCTCTGTGCGGCAAGCGCTTCCGCTTCAACAGCATCCTCTCCCTGCACATGCGCACTCACACCGGCGAGAAGCCCTTCAAGTGCCCGTACTGCGACCACCGGGCGGCACAGAAAGGGAACCTCAAGATTCACCTGCGGACCCACAAGCTGGGCAACCTGGGGAAGGGGCGCGGGCGGGTGCGCGAGGAGAACCGCCTGCTGCACGAGCTGGAGGAGAGGGCCATCCTGCGGGACAAGCAGATGAAGAGCAGCCTGCTGCAGCCCCGGCCGGACTTGAAGCCCCTGCCGCACGCCCAGCAGACCCCGCTGGCCGCCTGCAACCTGGCCCTGCCCACCAACCACAGCGTGCCCGACGTGGCCAACCCGGTGCCCTCGCCCAAGCCGGCCAGTGTGCAGGAGGACTCGGCGACCCCCGCTGCTGGCTTCCGCTGCACCTTCTGCAAGGGCAAGTTCAAGAAGAGGGAGGAACTGGACCGCCACATCCGCATCCTACACAAGCCCTACAAGTGCACGCTGTGCGACTTCGCCGCCTCGCAAGAGGAGGAGCTCATCAGCCACGTGGAGAAGGCCCACATCACGGCTGAGTCGGCCCAGGGCCAGGGCCCCAACGGCGGGGGGGAGCAGTCGGCCAACGAGTTCCGCTGTGAGGTTTGCGGACAGGTGTTCAGCCAGGCGTGGTTCCTGAAGGGCCACATGCGGAAGCACAAAGACTCCTTCGAGCACTGCTGCCAGATCTGCGGCCGGCGCTTCAAAGAGCCCTGGTTCCTGAAGAACCACATGAAGGTCCACCTCAACAAGCTGTCAGTGAAGAACAAGTCCCCTAGCGACGCCGAGGTGCCTGTGCCCATGGGCGGCATGTCCCAAGAGGCCCACGCCAACCTGTACTCCAGGTACCTCTCCTGCCTGCAGAGCGGCTTCATGGCCGCCGACAAAGCCAGCCTGAGCGAGCCCAGCCAGCTCTACGGCAAAGGCGAGATGCCCGTGAAGGAGAAGGAGGTTGTGGGCAAGCTGCTGACCCCCATCTCCAGCATGGCCCACGGCGTCCCCGAGGGCGACAAGCACTCCCTCCTGGGATGCCTCAACCTTGTGCCACCGTTGAAATCCAGCTGCATCGAGCGGTTGCAGGCAGCTGCGAAAGCTGCCGAGATGGACCCCGTGAACAGCTACCAGGCTTGGCAGCTCATGGCCAGGGGCATGGCCATGGAGCATGGCTTCCTGTCTAAAGAGCACCAGCTACAGCGCAACCACGAAGACACTTTGGCAAACGCCGGAGTTCTGTTTGATAAGGAGAAGCGGGAGTACGTGTTAGTGGGAGCGGATGGCTCCAAGCAGAAAATGCCTGCTGACTTGGTTCACAGCGTTAAAGCGGGCAATCCGAGAGACCTGCCAAATGCGCTCGACCCTTTGGAAGGCAGTCGGGATTTTTTGTCACATGGGCTGCACCAGGCTCTCGAGTACAACCTGCAGGGTCCCGGGAGTCTGAAGGAGAAGCCCACCGAGTGCCCGGACTGCGGCCGAGTGTTCCGCACCTACCACCAGGTGGTCGTGCACTCCCGCGTCCACAAGCGGGACCGCAAGGGCGACGAGGACGGGCTGCACGGGGGCCCCGAGGAGCGGCGCGGCTCGGGCAGTGACCAGGAGTCCCAGTCGGTGAGCCGCTCCACCACGCCCGGCTCCTCCAACGTCACCGAGGAGAGCGGGGTCGGAGGCGGGCTCTCGCAGACCGGGAGCGCCCAGGAGGACAGCCCACACCCCTCCTCGCCGTCCTCCTCAGGTAGGTTGCCAGGGGAGATGGGGGAGCAGCGGCCGGCGCAGGGGCCCTCCGGTGGGGGAGGGTCCTCGCGGCCCTTCAGCGTCAGCTCTGAGTTCACCGTGGCGTCGTGCTGTATGTGGACCTTGCCTGTCTGCCCTGCCTCAAGGGAAGGCGATCTTTGCAACTCTTTGACCTTCCCTTGAAAACTGGCCACCAGGAAAGTAAGCTGATCCTCCTCCCGTGTGGTGGAGATGGCCAGTTGTTATGTTTGCCAGCTGGGATAGCCTCCCCTCCCCTGTGATTACCTGGCCCCATTTCATGCCCTGACCCCCGTCCACCATCACCCCTGGAACCCGGGAGCTGCTGTTCGGCTCCATCCGTGGATGTGAATGTGTAAGTTCAGACCCTCACCGTCTCTCCCCCTAAGTACATGCCCATAATAATTCTGTCATTTGGGCCCCTCACTGCCTCTCCCTAGACCAAACCTGTCTCCGGCCCCCTTTCAAAAGTACAGCTTGGCTCATCTGTCAGGTGCCCTCTAACCTGAAGAACCACACCATTCTCCTCCGATGGTTTGGAGAAGCACAGAGGTTTGAAACACAGATGCGCGACTTCATGTCTTAAATTGTACTGTGTTACACGGGCGATACAGCTTTGGGGTCTAAAATAGCAAAGCAGAAAATCTGTCATCAAAATGTCTGTGAAATGCTGAAGCTTCCTGGCCCAGTTTGAGAAAAAAAAAAAAAAAAAAAAAAAAAAAGAAAGAAAGAAAAAAAAACTCACTAGCCTAAGACAGCTAAATTAAAATCACTACCTAACAGCAGGTAAGCTTGTTGCCTTCATCCATATATCCAAAGCCCCTTACTAATGGACAGTAAATTGAAAGTTATATCTCTAGCCCTTTATAAAGAAAGCATCTCGCTAATACTGTAATCATTCTGCAGCCTAACAACAGAGGAAATCATGCCATAACAAATACCCTGTTACTAATGGCAACATTGATTTCTGCAATCAGCCATTAAGTCTAGAAAATGAAAGACAGTTTGAGGCACCTCAAGGCACTGCATTGCCCACTGTTAAAGATGTAGCAGCACACTGTTGAGGGTAATTTTAAAAAAGTTTTTCCCCCCTTTTTTTTCCCTTCTCAGTTTCGATAAATATTTCAGTATTAGAGGCAATTCACCACTACACTTATTAAGTAGATGCCAGCTTAGTTGTGTTGTCATTGTCATGCTTCAGTGTACCCTTTTTCTAGGACAAACTTAGTATTAAAGTGTGAGTCTGGTGGCTTATTACAAACCAGTAAAGAATTGTTAAGACACATAAATCTGCACTGCACATTCCAAAGATTCCGATAGCACTTAATGCCGCTGCTTCAACACCCATGAAACGCACTGTCTCCACCTGGAGTCCTAGCCTTGTTTGCAGTTCACTTCAGTGAGACGCTCTGGAAGAGTTTAATGAGGAACTCCAGCACCACGGAGGGCTAGGCCACACTGCCTGGAGTGACCACCGCCCAGAACTTGCAAGGGAAGGGTTTTCCAGTGTCACCGCCTGACGGCGGGGATTCTGAGATGGATCTTTGTGCACGAAGGCAGCAAAGTGCCAGGTGTCCTACTGTCGGAGGGATTACTTCTGGCCTCCTGTGAGGAGGTCCCCTCTCCCTGCGGAGTGTCATCTCACGGTTTGGGGGATTTGGGACCTTTCTGGGGCAGAAAGCAGAGCGCATACTGGCTTTCCTAAGTTTTTGGAGTGACGTGGAGTTAACACTGACAGATTTTCCTCCCTCTCCCAGCCCTGCTGAAATGAAAAGGTCTCAGCAGAATATTCTGACACCAAATGTTCGGCTCTATTAATGACGTGTTTACCGTGTTTTTCTCACCTTCTGGCCAAGTGATAGCCTCATGCTATTCCTATCTCTGTTGTTTCCATATCTCTAAATACTCTGTTGAAAAAAGCCCCTTTTGCCTAAAAGAACCAACCGGGCTTGGGACTCAAAGGAGAATTATACTTGAATTGTGGTTATCTTCTCACTTTTATTTCCCTCATTGATGTATCGTACAATTGTGAATACTGATTCTTTCATTTCTGGTTGACTTCTTTGTTTTCTTCATATTCAAATTAGACACTTCCATAATTTTCTAAGTAGGAAAATTGATGGCATACCAATATGCAGCCCAAATCAGCCGCACGCCTGGGCCATTCAGGTTTTCCTGGGATTAGGACCCTTAACCAAATCGGGTTAGTCTTCCCTCTTATTTCAACAAGTCTGACTTGTATAAAGTGTGATTAAAATAAGCATTTAAATAAAAATCTTGACACAATAGGTATTTTATTATTACCTGTTAGAGAGAAACCTGCAAGGTGAAGGGGAGAAAAAAAAATCTTTAAGCCCTTAAGTAAAGAAAGAAGTACTTATTAAGGCTTCTATTTAGAAATAACTGCAAAAACACGGTTTTACAAATTTCTCAGACTGCATAACAATGTCTTAAAACTTAATTTGCATCACTTGATTCTTTTTTTGTTGAAAACTGGGTCAGTAGGGCCTGAGAAACTATTTTTTCAGATCTTAACCAATGAATTCTTCTTTATAAATCGCTGCTCTTAACATGATAGTAGTTCTGAATTCATCATAAAAAACCTTTTTACAGAGAGCCTCTTAGAACAGATCTCCAGAAGAAGGCTTACAATGAGTGGCAGAGACGTCCTTTGTTATCAGATGTAATTCTTTGCAAAGGAGGATTGGAACGGAGTGGCTGTTTAAAAATGTCTTGCTCAGACCGAGACGAAGAAGGGGTCAAGTTTGCAATCAAACAGTTATTGCCGAGATGGGCGACTGTCACTGGCTAGGCTAATGTGGGATGCAGCTGTTTGTTATGTGAGCAAAAGAATGTTTGAATCAGTGAACATGTGAAAATGATTCCAGTGAACCAGAAAATGTGTTTGTTCTTTGGCTCTCCAAACTGCTGAGAACCAAGCTTAAGATCAACTGTGAAAACTAGGACCTTTGACAAATTGAGAGGTCATATTTTCTAACAGAAAATGGACAAGACCAGTCACACAGATCACTTCCCCATCTTTCCCCTTTGTTTTATATTTGTTGTTGTTGTTGATTTGACTTACCAGTAATTTCACACCATAGTAGATGTCATTTCTTCCTCCGTGTACAATGCAAAGGGAAACTATTTGGAAAGCAGCAGCTTATAAATTTTACTCTTTTATGACATTTAGAAAGTGGGGCAGCTGTTTTGATGCTCCCTCATTTCTGGCTCGCGTGCAAATGCTCCGATGGCATTAATCTCTGCATCTTTCCCTAACATCTCGTCTAAGACTGTGCTCCAATTCGAGCTTTACCCTGAGTCAGAAGACGACCAAAGTTCTGTTTCTTTAGATTTTGCCTTGGAAATCATGGTCAGAATAATTAAAACTTAATGTACTAAGAAACGATCCTGTTCATTATATACAACAGGGCAGTTACCTTCTGCATTCCCCATAATTTTGGAGAGGGGCTAATTGAAGTGTTGATGGTGGGAAAGGGGTAATTGAATGTGTTGACCCTCTGTTCATTAAAGTCGGCTAAGTTACATGATCAACGGAAAGCCAGGAAGAGATGCAAAGATGAAAATACTGTTAACCCCTACTCCTTCTGGCATCATATTTTGAGATGGACAAGGATTATTTGATCAGCTGGGCTGGAAGCCTTGCCGGGTCTTCTTTTGTTGCCTGAGCTGCATTCCTGAAATGCTGGGTCTCCATCCTGTGCTGGCCCATTGACCACAGCATCAAAGGCCTTTATCCAGGGCTCCCTTGCATTTACATCGGGTGTCTAGTGATATGATAGATTTTCTTTCTTTTCCACCTCTTTTTCTCATGTGGCTCCTCCTCCCTGCCCCCATTCACGATAACCACTGCCTGCTCTGCACAAACAAATCTGGGCACCCAAAAGAAGGGAAAAAAAGAAAAAGAAAAAGAAAAAATTTAAGTCTGAGGATTAAGATCTTCATTTTTTTTTTTTTTGCTTGTGCATTCCAATTGTTCTTAAAATATTTGGCAATGTCAATTAGTAACTGAGCAGAGTTAGCTGATGAACACAATTTTCCAGTAGACTGAGCACCCTATTGTTGCCTAGCGAACAGCAGATTTCTGAGGTCATTATCATTCGCTGGTTGCTTGGCCCAGCTGCTTCCTGCTGCAAAAGCCAAACTTTATACTGGAGCTTGGGGATGGCATGCAGCAACAGGGGGCTGGGAGGGGGAGAGGGGAGCTGGCTGCAGAGGCGAAGACAATCATTATCAGCAGAGGAAACAGAAAGTAAAAGTTTCCAGGCAATTCCAGGAAAACTGCCCTATCAGGCTTCTCCCTCCCGTTCCTCTCCCAGCACCTTCCACCTCCAGGCAGGGAATTAAAAGGACCAGGGGACGCCCCCCTGGGCATTGTGGCCACTAATCTCTTTGCTGAGCAGAACTTTGGAAAACAATAATCCCATTTAAAATTTGCTTGAAAATCGTTAACCCAATCTAAGGCATGTGAGTGATTTCCTCATTGATAGACTCCTTCATTTTTATTAAAAACAGAAGAAAGGAAAATTATTTTTTAAAAGATGAAATTAAAAACTTGAAATTAGTAAACTTGGGGATGACAAACAGGGAACGTTATTTCCTTTTCCAGGGGGAACTTTTGAGCGGATACTAGTCTGAAATTCCTTGTAAATCAAATTTAGCATGGAAGGTTCCCCCTGCCCACTCTGGCTTCCCCTTTTTCCTTCCCCCTCTCTCTCCCTCCCCCACCCTTTAATTTGGGAGCTGGTTCAGTGAGATGAAAAGCTGCACTTTTTTAAAGCTCAGCTGTTAAAACTGAGCGCCATATGCAGCCTTTCCGTCCCGATGTGGAAGTGTGTGCAGGCGGCCACCGTGTTTGTGGAGATTTACGGAGGCTCGGCTGTGTGTGCTGAAGCCCTGCCTGGGCAGATGCTGGCTGGCCCTGCCTCCCGGGAGCTGGCCCCGCCTGGGCTAATAGGCTGGCCAGATTCAGGCTGGCTCCTGGGGCGTGTCCAATGGGGCAGAGGTCAGGGGTCCAGGTGGGTTCCCTCTGGTCTCCCACCTTTCCGCTGGATCTGGGGGCGGTCCGCCCACCGGGCATGGCGCTGGAGCTGGGGAACAGTAGCCCTCAGATGCTGATTCACCTCCCCGTCCTCCTGTGTGGGGGTCGGATGCCTGACAGCGGCTCCTTTTTATAAACTTCCCATCACTCTGTGCCCTTTGATTGTCTTGTGCCTGGGAACACTCAGTGCCACTCTGGGGCCTTGGCTGTCTTTCTCACCCCTTTGCGCGGAGCTGTAAATCCCACTTCCACGGGGCTGCCCGATGGTGCTGTCACTTAGCATTTCAGAAAGAGAGAAATCGTTCTGGCTCTGAAAGTCCTCAGATTGGGAGTGTGATATAAAAGATGTGTGACACGAGATCCCAGAAGCGAAGCCTCTTTCCTCTACGTTCCTGGGGATTCCCAGATAACCAGGACACCGTCTTCTGTCTGAGCGATTGGTTCCTGTCGCAGGGTCACTGAGCCCTGCTTTTGTTTAGCCCCTCTCTGCCCACCTTCACGTCCCTCCTGTGCTCCTACGGATGCTGTGCTCCTGCCCGGAGAGCTCAGGGAGCCCGAGGTGCCCACGGTGTGCTCCTTCTGTACTCATGTTAACACAAGGAACAAACATTCATTTAAATCTAAATTTAATGGTAATAAGAAAAACACGGATTAGCTAAGGACAGGTTACAATGAGGCAAAGAATTAAACAGTCCATTTTCAAAATGGAGCATGAAGCATTAGCTGCGTGATTGCCATTAACTGGAATGGGAGGTTCGGGCTCAGGTCCTGGCCACCACCTCGGGTGTGTTGGGGCTGGAATTAGCAGTTTGCTTTGCAAATGGCCACCGTGTGGCCTCTGTCTGTTGGTCAAAAGCAGGTGTCATGAGCTACCTTTCATCCACCCACTCTCTTGCTATGCCATCAGGTACCTGGGAACGTAGGCCCGATACGTCAGTACTGCCGGCGGCCGCTGCTGCAGAGCAGGGACAGCCTCTGTTTGCAGGGCAGCTTGGGTTCACCAGACCCCTTCTCCATCAGGCTGCTTGTGCCTTCAAATCCCTTCACTGGCATGGAGCTCTGTGCCCCCTTATAAGAAGCACACTCCTGAGAGGGTAAAGCAGGAAAGTCTTCCTTGCTTAAGGAAGTTCTAGCAGGTGGCCGTGATGTCTCAGGGGTGGAAACAGGGACAAGCTTCAACAAGCCTCCTATTTTACTGGCCTACAAGATTCCCCTGGATTCTAGGGGGAGACCGCTGGGATACTTGGGGATGTTGAGATGGAGAGCAGAGGGAGACCTGGGACAGATCCGTGTTGGAAGCACTTTGCAGCGTTCTGAGCCTGTGAGGTTGGAAGAGGCGTAAGCCCTAACTCCCATAACTGTCGAGCTGTTTCGGAGCGTTGATGGTAGGGGTGGAGAAACACCTGCAGAGATCAGGAGACGGGATTTGTGCAGACGTCCCAAATTTGTGGTGATTGGGCTGGAACCTTTGCCATCTGTGACCCTTGGGCCTGCTTGCTACCCTTCTGGGTTCCTCACCTCCCCCTCCTCTGTTGGCATGCGACAGTGCCTCCCCTGCCTGTGGGGGCCGGGCTGGCGTGTTGAGGAGGAACGAGGGGGTGCAGTGAGGCTCGCAAATGCTTGAGGAAAGGGGGCTCCGCAGCAGGGTGCAGGGCAGGTGGTGGTGGGCTCTCTGTTCGCTCCAGGAAGCAAGCGTCACAGCAGCTGAGAGGAGCCTTGGGTCCCCCATGCCTTTTCCTGGCAGGACGGGGCGACAGCAACGTTTACTTAAGCTGTGGAGCTTAGCAGTACTGCCACCAGGCGCCATCTGGAAAGCCCTTCTCAGGAAGCCGTGGGCCCTCCCTAAAGAGCTCAGGGCAGCAGGTCTTGGGCAGAGTCTTTGGGCCTTATTTCTTGGGCAGAACCTGAGCGGCGAGGCACCTGAGCAGGGCTCGGGGGTCCCCTGGGAGCTGTGAAGCTAAAGCAGGTCCTCCTCAGTGTGCACGTGGCTTTTCTCTCTGCTGGGCTTCTCCACTTAATTCTGAGCCAGATCTGGTGTAGCTTTTCTTTGTCAGGAGAGCACTCAATTTCCTGGGACTGTATTTCCATTTATTTATTTTGTATTGCACTTTACTTACTGTTTTCACCTAAGTCCTGGTATGCTGTGGGTGCAAAGGTGTGGAGCCAGCCAAGGCTGTCCTGGTTAGTTACCGAGACAACCCTGGAATAATGGGGCTTGTTAACATAATGTAAGAAATGAATATTGTGCCTCTAATATGTGCTGGGAGGCAGGAGGGAGAACTGGGTGGCTTGGCTGGTGACAAACAGGGCCGAGCTAAGCACAGAGATTTGCCACCATCCTCTCCCTGATCCACATCTTCAAAAAACGCTGCAGAACTCCAAAACGGTGCATGCCTGAACACTCCCTACGGCTACCTGATGGGTGGGCCAAGGCACTAAGGGAGCTGTGCTGTGCGCAGGGGCGGCGGTGGGTGGAATTCACGTGCCCGGGCCTGTTTTCTTTTCCCACCAAGGGAAAGTTGTCCAGGGCCTGGCTTCTTGGGGGACCTACCTCTTTGTTGCTGTGAGCCTTGGGGTTTTGTGTGACATGTGACATGTGTCTGAGAGATGTGGGAGGCACAGCACAAGCTGACTCCTTGGCTGGTCCGGCCCTCCTCTTGGGGGTGCCCAGCCAGGTGCTGGCAGGAGGAAGTGGGTAGTGGGTGGGCTTGGCTTTCCCTGCCTCGTCACTTGCCTTCAAAGGGTGGGTTCATGTTTCAGCCTTTGCTGGGAGCAGGGCACACCTTGGGGAGACTGTGATGTTTTACTCTGGGCCTTGGGTGCAGAGGATGCCACAGAGGATCCGTTCCCTCCCCTGGGAGGTGCCTTGCTGGGCTGGGACTTAGGCGGACACCAGTTTCTTCCCTCTGGTTTGACCTCAGTTACAAAGCCGTTTGATGTACGACGAAACAGGTCCCCTCCCCGTGGCGCTCTTGTCTCTTCATTGCCGTAATGTCCCGAAACTCTTAACTCAGTGGTTGTCATCGTGGTTTTTGGACACCCTTGGTTGTCTTCAATCATCTTGAGAGGTATTTTGGAAAATTTCCAACTTGCTTATGTTTAGTTCAATGTAAAATGTGTGCAGTGGTTGTTTCCTTGAAGACCAAGACAGGTACATGTTTCTCTTTATTGCTAAATATATTCTGTTAAATTTGTTGCTAAAATAGGTGTTTTAGGGTTGTGTGTGTGTTTTTTTTAAGTAATTTGCCTTGAAAAATTGTAGTGATCCTTCAGCAAAGTTGCTGTGTGACATAAAATAATCCCTGAGTGAGGGGAGCCCTGGCAGCTGGGGCCTGACCACCTCTGAAATGTCCTGTATGAGTGAACTTCAAACCCTTGCCACTTGGTCTCTCTCCTTCTAGAGGGACATTTACTGACTTCTTTGTTGCTATTTTTGTTGTTTAATGACATTATTGTTATTTTTCTCCTACATTAATTCTTGTTCATCTTGGACATTGAGAAAATACAGATAAATACAAATAAAAATAATTTTTAAATATATGTGCCCTTACCACTCAGAAATAGCCACTGCAGACATTTTAGTCCATTCCTTCCCAGTCCTTTTTGTGCACTTGAAGTTGTATTTCACAAAAAAGGGCCATACTGCATGCACAGTCTTTTTTTTTTTAATAAATGTATTTATTTACTTATTTATTTATTTATTTTTGGCTGCATTGGGTCTTTGTTGCTGCGCACGGGCTTTCTCTAGTTGTGGCGAGCGGGGGCTATTCTTTGTTGCGGTGCGTGGGCTTCTCACTGCGGTGGCTTCTCTTGTTGCGGAGCACAGGCTCTAGGTGCACGGGCTTCAGTAGTTGTGGCGCACGGGCTCAGTTGCTCCGCGGCATGTGGGATCTTCCCAGACCAGGGATCGAACCCATGTCCCCTGCATTGGCAGGCGGATTCTTAACCACTGAGCCACCAGGGAAGCCCGCATGCACAGTCTTCTATATGATAGAGTTTTTACTTAAATATATGTCACATATTTTTTCCATTGAATATTCAACACAAGGATCAACAAACTTTTCTGTAAAGGACCAGATAATAAATAATTTAGGTGTTGCAGGACATGTGGGCTCTTTTGTAACTACTTGATTCTGCCATAAATGAAAGGGCTTGATGGTTTCCAATAAAACTTTATTTACAAAAACAGGTGACAGAAGGATTTGTCCCATGGGCTATCCTTTGCACACTCCTGTTCTGTAGTAATAGCTGTCGTTTTATAAAAGCTTCATACACATAGTATGTTCCTTGAGGAAATATTAGAAATTTGGAGAAGCAAAGGGGAAAATCTGCCTCTAGTGATCTACTGAGCATAGTAGAAAACCTGTTTCCATTTTTTCATTTCTGCACGTAAATCTTTCTGATCATCTGCACAGTTATTTCCCTAAGTGGAACTCCTAGACATGGAATCTCAGGTCACAGGCTGGCAGCCCTGGAGCTGCAGATGTGTATTACCCAGGAGGGTGCTGTGTCTTGAGGTCATTTCTTTCAGTGATGGAGATTTTTACCGAGAAAGTTCCTCGTAAGGTTATATTGAAATCTGTCTCCCTTAAGGTAGTTCCCTGTCACCAAGCAACTCGGTGACTCATTTGTTCATTCATAAATTCATTCATTTGTTCATTCATTAATTCGTTTTTTCATTCAAGGGCAAAATGCTTATTAAGTAGGTTCTGAACACCGAGCAATGTGCTAGATGATGGAGATTCAAGGATGATAGGGATAGATCGCAGTGCCCAGAGGCCCAGAGCCTGGGAGCCGGGACAAGGCCTTCACAAGAGGGGTAGATGCACGGGAGGGCCGCCCCAGGGCTGGAGGAGACGCACTTGCCTTGGCGTCCACATTTGTTCCCAAGGGACCCGAAAGGGTGACGGGACCTCTTCAGTCACCTCAGTAGCTCCTTTGGCAGGTAACTCTTTCCCACTGTGGAATCTGGCCAATTCGGTGACTTCTGGGGGAAGCACCCCCAGCTCAGCCACTGCGGCTGGCTGTCCTCTCTCTCCCTGGCTGTGAACTGGAGTTGAAATCACTTTCTTGCTGCAGAAGAGGCCCTGGGGAGAGTCCAACTGGTGCTTTTGAGGACAGCCCCTCCTCAGGCCAAGAAGGGGGCGAGATGGGAGCTTGTCGGGCTCGCAGCTTTGTGGCATGTATGTCCTGGCAGCTGGTCACCCCACGCCAGGGGCCAGCCCTGAGGGGGGCAGCAGGAAGAGGCCGGGTGGAGCTCCACACCAGGGAGTGCGGGGCAGGCTCCCGGCTCCAGCTCACCTGCCCTGACCACCCTGTCATTGTCGCCAGTGGTTCCTGGACAGGGGGAGGGCACGAGTCAGGTGTCAGGTGGAGTGTGGACTCCTGTTCGGACCCTGCAGGTAGAACCTGTGAGAGCTTGTCAGACTGGGAAAGAGGCTCTCTGCATTTTACCCAAACTAACCTGACTTCAGAACTGTCCATACCTGTCCCACAGAGGATCAGGTGAGTCACTGGGGGTCGGGGGAGTTGGGGGAGGGCTGTACCCACCTCATATGTCAAAATATCCAGCATCAATAGAGGATGGTGGGCACTGCAGACAGTGCCAGTTTTCTTTTTGGATGGTGGGTCATGAACTAAATACAGACCCACTATGAGAATGAGTGGAAACAATTTCTTCTGGTACATATCAGACCTCAATTGCCCTTTATTTTCTGTGAATGAAAACGTCATAATCATAAGCCAGGCAGTTAACCCAGAGACAAGTGCATTTTCTAATGTTTAAGAAACGGCTCCGGGCAGAGCACATACTTCAGCCAGAGCTTGACCTCCACACACAGTCAGGCTTTACCCACCCTGCTGGGCTATTTGGGCAGCTCACTCCCCTCCCTGGGGCCTAGGGAGTGGAGGTGGGGAAGTCTAGAAGACTCTGAGACCCCTTTCATCTTGCTTTTCCCCTCCTCTCCTCTCCCTTCCCAAATGTTTCCACGGCCTGAGGGTAACTTTCAAGGGTCTCATCCACTGAGCAGAGAACTAGGGTTTGTAGATTCTAAGGATTTGGGAATTTCTTGTCGATCTCTGTTTGAGTCTCGAGCAGCCAGTGAGGTCGTGTTATCTCTGAGGGGCCCGGTGTGCCCGGTGGGGCTGGGAACACCCTCTTTTAGCTCCTTTCCCACCGGGCACCTTCCCACCGGCTATCCCTGTCTGGGGCCTGCATGCCCTGGAGACAGGGTCCTGCCACTGGAGAGGCACTGCCAGGGCCCCTCACTCAGTGCTGCTCAGTGTTTGCTCTTCCCCTCCTGGGGGCTGACTTGGCAGGGCTGCAGGAAGTGGAGAGTGTCGCGGTCATGGTGGAAGGCTCCAGTGCTGGCCCTCAGGAGCTGTGAGATCCAGCAAGGGCTCTTTAGCCTCTCTGTGCTTCCGTGTCCTAGAGCCTGCAGTCTGCCGGAGAGGCTGTCAACAGCCGTGTAAACTGTATTGAGTTCCAAAGCTAGGAAGTGGTGGAGCTGAGATTCTAGCCATGTCTGTCTGACCTCTGGCCTTTTAGTTCCACTGTTGGGTCGTGCTGGGGATGGGGTGAATGCAGCCAAGAGCAGAAGCCCTGCTCGCCAGCCCCATCTCCCGCTCCACACTGGCCAAGATCAGCCCTGTTAGGACAGGCTCTGGGAAGCTCAGATAAGTACTCCTTCCCTCTCTTTGTGTCTCGGGGGAGGTTGTCCTCGCATCTTTTCCAGAAAAGAAGCAAGGAAGGGGGTGGCCCTGCGCTTGCTGAGCTCTGCTGAGGATCGACCCGGGACCGGGTCCGAGCTGCGCACTTAGACTTAGAAGTGACTCCCCAAAGCTGCGGTTTCAGGGATCTCCTAACCTCTACTCAAGGTCACATGTGTAGCAAGTCACAAGTGTCTGGCGGCCGTGTCCCCAGGGTGACAGAGAGGATGGGGCCCCAGGAGCAGGGCCTGCTGCAGAGGACCCAGCTCTCTTCCTGTGCAACTTGCCCAAGTCTCAGTTCCCCCGTCCCTCCCGGCTGCACCACGCTCTGCCGGTCCTGTTTCTGTCTCCGTGCTCTCCTGCGCAGGCCAGTGTTGGAAGGTGTCCTGGGTGTGGGTGGTGGGCCAGAGAACAGGGCAGGAGGCAGAGGCACAGGACTGGCGCCAGCTCGCAGCTCTCCCCAGCCACCGAGTCTTTCCAGAGAGGAGCGGGGAAGCCCCCACGGGTAGATGAAGAGAAAGAGCAGAGGCTCCTGTGTTCCTCCTTCCCGGTCAGCACCGTCCTGCGAGGTGTAAATTAGGAGGCAGAGTTTTCATCTGGGAAGCCTTCCAGAGGAGGGGCTGCCGGGTTCTTTGTTGTCGCTCCTGGTGGCACTAAAAACTGAACCAAGCGGCCACTTCGCACTGGCCGCACCGAGCAGAATGCTCTGGGCTGTGACTATGCCCTGGACCCACCTAGGGTGGTCCCAGGGAAGGACCCGGGATCAGCTGGGGGGCTGAGTCTGCTGTCGTGGGTGTAGGGGGTTTAGCAGGTTCAAGTTGACCCTAGCTTCTGGGAATAGAGCATTCAACACACAGTTGTGACTGTGTGTGTATGTCGGGAGGCTAGTGTGTGTCTGAATGTTTGTTGTCTGTGTTGGGATATGACTTGGTGTGCGAGTGGTCGTGCTGTCTTGGGCTGGTGTTGCTGTGTGAGTATGGGTAAGGCACTTTAATTTTTTGGATGCAGTTGCCGAGGGTGGATGTATTACCGTGTGGTGGTGTGTGTGTGGGGCCGTGGGTGTACTGGGATGGGAGTGGATATGCACGCACCGGGTACATGTATTGATGTGTACGGGTGAGGGTGAGTTGGGATACGAAGCTCAGTACGTGTGTGTGGGCGTTGCCGTGTGGTTAGGGTGTCGGATCGGGGTTTGCAGATATGTTGGTGTGGCTATGTGGTTTGGGGGAGTGCATATTTGTGTGTTGACACACGCTAGTAGGGGTGTGTGTGTTGAGATGTATGTAACGGTGTGCGGGGTGTGTGTTGATACAGGTGTCAGGTGTGCGGTGTGTGGTCGTGTGTGTTGGTGCATTGATGCATGTGTGTGTTGGGATGTGTGTATCTGTGTGTGTCTGCCTGTGTCGGTATGGGTGTTGAGGTGTGTGTTGTGTGGCTAAGGATGTGTGTGGTGGGTGGCACGATGGCCTCCTGTTACGTAGGGAGACTGACCTCCTTGAAGCACGTGACCTTTTAGCCTTCCCTGCGGGAAGAGAAGCTGGTCCTGAGCCCAGCCCTGCCCCTCAGAGCATTGCTAATGGAGTCTCCCCTCCCTGTTGCTGCCTCGGCCTCAGGCAGAAGCTCTGGCTCCTGGGTTATGAGTTGGCAGATGCAGCGGGGGCTGTCTTCCAGCATCTCACAGCCAAGTCCTCTGAGGCCTCATGCTCCTCCTGGAAGAAGTTGGGGCTTGAGGGTTGGGGTCCGCATCCAGGGAACCTCTGTTTTGAGTTCAGCCAGCATGTGTGTGGAGTGGGCCTGAGAGCTCCGAGAGAACAGGGGTTGCGCCGTCCTCAGGTGTGTTCCCATCGTGGTCCCTGGCGCTGCGCACGGGGTGCAGCAGGTGTTCGGGGGATGCTCGTTGACTTGTACGGAATAAAATGAAATGTGCTCTCCTGGGACAAAGGGCGCTTGCCCAGGATCCAGCCAGGCCTCGGGCCTGCCCACCACTCCCCCTCGAGGTGCCAGAGAACCTGAAATCACAGTGCAGAGCCTGCACCACAGACCTGCAGTGAGTCCCTGTGAACTGGCCGGCCGTCCCTCTGCCAGGAGCGGGAGGACCCAAGGGCATGAGGGAGCCTGGGGGTCAGAGACGGGCCCAGGGCGGGTGAGTGCCCCTCTGGGGGCAAGTCCTCTCGGGGGTGGGCTCAGTCTGCCATCAGCACCTGGGGACCCCTCTCGGGGACAGTGGCAACCTGGGCTCCAAGTCCAACTCCTCCTCCCTGGATGACCATCCCCCACGAGCCTCAAAGCAGCTGTCCCTCCTTCCCCCAAGTCCTAGGAGCTCATGGGCACAATAACAGCCTCACTGACGGTGAGCCTGCTGGGGGCCAGGGCAGTGGGGTAGAGCTGTTGCCGTGGGCACGGCATCCTCCCTCTGCAGACTGTTTAAAGGCTTCAGCTGTGTTACCAGCAGCTTGAAAAGGAATCTTGCAGCCACTTTGCGGTTTAGTTAGCCATGTTCTGTGGCCATCGTGGATGCTCTAGGGTGCAGGCCTGGGAGTTGGAGGTGAGCCTTACTGAGCCCACCACAGGTGGGGGGTCTTCAGAAGGGTGCCCCAGACAAGCAGCAGGCATTGAGGGGTGTCAGTCTGGTCAAAGGCTGGGGACCAGAAGGACACTGGGCCCTTGAGGAGCTTAGGATCCATTTGGCAGGGGACTCCTCCGTTTCCTGAAACTTAAAATAATCTACCAGCTGTTTTATAAAGTCAGAAAGAAAAAAATGTCAGAGAACAGCATGTATGGGTCAGGGCAGCTATGGATTTGGTGAAACTTTTCCTGGAAATCACATGGAGCAGAGACCATGTGTCAGCTTTGCCCGGCTTCTGCTGGAAATCTGTGAAGCCAGTGCTTTGGGGTCAAATGACCTTTTTTGGTTAGTGGCAGAGGAAATGCTTCCACCACTGAGGTATGAGCCCTGTGAAGAATGATGCAAAGGTCCTGGAGCCTCTGGTGGAGGAGCGGGCGCCCACAAGGTAGAGGGCAGATGCCTTGGGGTGGGCTCCTTCCCAGGGAGAGCAGGGCCCGTGGTGGCTCGACAGCCACCATCGATGGCTGTGCTCTTCAGGGCATTGGAGGGAACATACCTGAACCCCTGAAGGGCAAGCACTGTGGGGATGGAGCTGCCTGGGAAAGGAGGGACTGTCAGGGCGGCGGGGTGAGCAGGGACAGCGGCCCAGGGGTGGAGCGGCCCTTTGAATAATCAGCCTGCATCCCTTCCCTGCTCAGAACACTGCGGTGACATTCCATTGTGTGGGGAATAAAATCTGTGGTATCAAGGCCTGGAATTGCACCCCCGTCTCTCTCCTCTCTGACCAGCCCCTTGGTGGCTTCTGTGTTGTCTGTCGTCTCTGGTGTGATCAGCTCTGGACACAGACTCTCACAGGCTGGTTCCATTCCATCATGCAGACCTCTCCCGTCCGGTGGCCTTTCCATGAGCCCCCACTATGAACTATCACTTCCCAGCCCCTCGCTGGAAGCATTATCCTGTATTGTCATCGTCAAGGCCTTTGGGAAGCATCATGTTCTCTGTGTGCTGATCTACCCGTGACTCGTGTGCACAGCACTGCCCACAATAGGGCCCACCACACGGTGGAGGCTCAGTAAACATTTTTTAAAAGACACGGCGGTAAAAGGCACATAACACAAAATGTACCATCTTAACCATATTTAAGTGTGTGGCTCAGTGGCATTAAGTGCATTCACATTGTGTGTAACCGTCACCACCATCCATCCACAGAACTCTTTTCATTTGGCAGAACTGAAGCTCTGTACCTGTTCATTGATGACCCCCATTCCCTGCCCCCAGCCTGGCAGCAGCCTTTCTACTCTCTGTCTCTATGAACATGACACTCTGGGTACCTCCTGTCAGTGGAATCATACGGTGTGTGTCCTCCTGTGACTGGCTTAGTCCCTTAGCATGGTGTCCTCCGGGTTCATCTGTGCTGTAGCAGGTGCAGGATTTCCTCCCTTTCTAAGGCTGATAATATTCCATTGTATGGACGACCACATTTTGTTTATCCACTCATCTGTCACTGGACACTGCCTTCATTTCAAGAAATACTTTCGCATAAGTGAGTGAAGGCAGGGTGTGGTCTGGCCTCTGCTGTCCCCTGCCTGAGGGAAGGGGTTGTGACTTTGGATTCGTTGAGTTAATTCACAGTATCCCAAGCTACTGGCTCCCCAGAAGCCAGGGGCCGCTTTCCTCAGCAGAACACGTGTTGGGGTCTGAGCATTTTGGAATTCGGCATGGGTCAGACCTTGGCCCCCCTGGGAGGGCTGCCGTGTGCCCTGAGGGGCCACACATCCTTCCACAGGGACGAGCCCAGTGTCTGCCGTCGGGCAGGGCGGGTGGAGGGGGAGCTGTGGTCCCTGGAGCTGATGCTGGAAGAGGAGTGGACGTACATGGCAGCAGCTCTGTGGCAAAGGCTTAGCGGCCCCCAACCAGGAATGCTGCATGGTTTTGCTGGAAGCCGAAATTCTAGAAGACAGCCAGTGTTGTCCAGTACATTTTTTTAAATTTAATTAAATTTAATTCTTTTATACAGCAGGTTCTTATTAGTTATCTATTTTATACATATTAGTGTACACATGTCAATCCCAATCTCCCAGTTCATCCCACCACCACTAACCCCCTCCCCCACAGCTTTCCCCACTTGGTGTCCATATGTTTGTTCCAGTACTTTTTATTGGAAGTTCAGCATTCTCCTCGAGGCTTGTCCCGTGCCTCTTTGGAGTAGAATCCCTATCTTACCCCCTTAACACAGCCTGGGTTGATGCTGACTTCAGGGCAAAGATGAGGACTTGGGGATCCAGGTTAGGGGTGGGGAAGTGCAGTGACTGACTTCCGGTCTGAGGGAAGCGGCTGGACCCGCGCTGGGGAAGGACCTCAGCTCAGCGAGCCGGCTGCAGGCAGACTCAGCCAGCTGCTGCTGCGGACCCCGTGTACCGTGTGCCACCTGGCCCGTGCAGGGTGCTGCAGGACACGCATCCCCTTCCCCGCTCAGCGAGTCCTAAGCTGGGGTGAGGTGACCACAGTGAGCCAGAAGCACAGACGGCAGGACACGGCTTGTCTCAGAGTCGGCTTGTGTGGTGTGGACCCGATAGGGCCTGTGAGGGCTGCCAGCTTCTTGGCCTTCTCGCTGGAGGGAGTTGCAGTGGGAAGAGAACAGCAAGACGTGGGATGGGGAAGATGGTCTTGGAAGGGAAGCTGGGGTGCTGGAGAGAGGAAGGGCGCTGTGGACAGGCGAGGAGTACAGCAGGGCCCTGGGGGTCCTGGCACCAGAGCTGACCTGCACCCTGGCAGGACAGATGCCTAATGCCGAGATCTACAGGGGAGGAGGCGAGGACGCCTTGGCTTGGGGTGAAGGTTCAAGGGGATTCAGGCAGAATTTCACTCATTCAGCTCTCAGCTGAGGAGTTGAGAGGCCAGGTGAGTGTCCTTACACCTGCCCCATAAAGGTGAGGTCTCTCCAGGCTTCCTGGGGTTTTGTCCCTCCGCTGGTGCCTGGGAGGCCCAGATACCCATGGCTCAGGGCTGTGGGTGCGCTGCTGTGGACCCACTTCTGCAGCGGCTGTTACCTTCTGCCTCAGTCTGCTCAGGCTGCCGTCACAGCTTTCCATAGACTGGTGCATACACAACAGAGATTTCTCTCTCACAGTTCTGGAGGCTGGAAGTCCAAGGTCAGGTGCCGACAGATTCAGTGTTGGGTGTGGACCCACTTCCCACGGTGGAAGGTGAGGAGCTCTCTGGAGTCTCTTTAATAGGGGACCTAATCCCATTCATGAGGCTCCATCCCCACGACCTAAGCAGCTCCCAAGACTATCACATTAGGGGTTAGGATGTCACTATATGAATTGGGGGAGGGGACAAAAAAATCCAGTCCGTCGTACTTCCTTACTGATCCCCCTGCCCCCAAAGCAGTGTTATCAATCAAGCCAGTTCTCTAAACAGAAACATAATAGAAAAGAAAGTGACAGGAAACTCCAGCATGCTGTGAGCCTGCCCAGTGGTTCACAGGTAAAACGTCCTCACGGGAACATGACAAGCCGATCCACCTAGACCCTCCTCCGCTTGCTGGGTAACCACAGCCCTTGGTGGATGGAGGCAGGTCTCAAAGGGGAATGAAAAGCAGCCAGGGACAGGTGTACCCATCCCACAACTGGCACCCTGCTCTTCCAGGGATGCCCAGCCCAGCTCACAGTTCCCACGGCCCTCACGTGGGGGTAGGAGAGGGCGCCTCGGGGCTGAACAAGGATGCCAGAGACAGACAGTGGCTGCTTTGGCATCTCAGTGCAGGTTACAAATGGGATTGAGCAGGTTCTGCTTTTCTCAGAACTGCCTCACATCCTCCCCACGTGTTCTTGACTGCTAGACACCCAGTATTTAGCTGATGGGAGAGCAGCCAGAGAATTCAACAGCACCCAGTGGTCCCCAGGGGGAGAAATGTAATTTTTAAAAAGTATTATACTAGTTAAGGTCATTTGTAAAGTGTGTTGCCATTTCAAGCTGGCCCCATAGCCTTGTCCTGAGTGAGCAGTGGATGAGGGGGTCCGAGGGGGAGAGGCGCTGTCTGCTGCCTGTCCTCCAGCCTCCCTCCTCCTGGCCCACTGGAAGTACTTCAACTGCACTCTTTTTTTGGGGGTGGGGGGTGAGTAGTAAACTTTTTATTTTAGAATAGTGTTAAATTTATAGAAGAGTTGCAAGGGTAACCCGGAAGGTAGGGTTCCCCATACTCCACACTGGCTTCCCCCGTTTTCAACGTTATTAGGGTCCGTTTTGTCCCAAGGAATGAACCAATATCGATCCATTATCATTAGCTGAAGTCCATACTTTATTCAGGTTTCCTTAGTTTTTACCTAATGTTTTTATTTTGTGCCGGATTCCACCCAAGATTCCACGTTACATTTAGGTTTTTTAATAAACTTTGGTTTTTGGAGCAGTTTTAGGTTCATAGCAAACTTGAGTGGAAAATACAGTGTTCCCACATACTTCCTGTCCCCCACAACTTCCCCTGCTGTTGGCACTAGTTTTCATGTCCCCTTAGGCTCCCTTTTTTTGGCTGTGATAGTTTCTCAAATTTTCCTTGTTTTTTGTGACTGTGACGGTTTTGAGGAGTACTGATCAGGTATTTTACAGACTGTCCTTCAATTTGGGCTTGTCTGATGTTTCCCTCAGGGTGAGACTGGAGTTTGGGGCTCTTAGAAGACCCCAGTGGTAAAGTGACCTTCTCATCACATTATATCAAGGGCGCATGCTGTCAACCTGACTTATCACTGTTGATGTTGACTTTGGTCACCTGGCTGAGGTCTTGTCTGGCAGATTTGGCCACTGTAAAGCCACGCCCCTTTTAAAGTAGGCAGGACCAGCTACATAATCTGCAGGGCTCAGTGCAAAATGAAAAGGTGGAGCCCATGGTTTAGAATTACTAAGAATTTCAAGATTATGATTGCAGAACATTAAATCAAGTCAGGGTCCTTCTAGGCGCAAAGCCATGTGTGACTGCACTGGTCCCATGAAGCCAGCCCTGTTTTTTGGACTGTGGGCACACGGAGAGGAGCCTTGCACTGGTGGTCACTTATCCCCGAGCAGTTGAAGGGGGCGGATGGCTGGGGAGGGTCAGAAGCACCCTGGGTGGTGTGGGTATCACCGGGTGGACAGAGCATGTCAGCACATTACAGGTGTCTGCAGGGTTTCTACTGAGCCACCTGCGGGGGAACCTGAAAAAGTCCACCTGAGTCCCCCGCAAGCTCTGTCTGGACAGAGAGGGGTGGTCAGGGGTACGCATGAGACAGCAGTTAGTAGCAAACAGAGCAGCTCCCAAATATTTTTTAAATGTGCTGCTTTTATTTTATTTTTGTTTCAATTTTCTCCTTTTTCTCAGTGCCCAGAGTGGCACTTTCTCCCTAGAAGACCGTAGAATATTTTATTTACAAAATGCAAAATGATCCTGTCTCTGCTGGGCAAACTGGGGATCCCCGTTGGAGGGGTGCACCTGGTGACGGCTGCACCTCTCCTGGCTGCCCTCTCGTTCGGAGAGGCGAGCATTTCGCGTCTCAGGTGCGTACCTGTGCAAGCGCAGACCCCTTGCTGCAGCGTCAGTGCAGTGATGAGTGTACAGCTGCCACCCGGCTTCTCCTTGCTGTTACTCACCCAGCTGTTTAGAGAAGGAGAGAGTATTTCTAACCAGCCATATGGCATAGAGTTTTATTTGCCGTGGTAAGTTAAAAAGTACATTATTGGTCAGCATCTTGCATGCAAATTTTGACATTGCATTCCAGGAGTACCTGCAGAAGAGAGTGGTGGCGAGTCGGATCTGTGTAATTACATTGCTGTGCAGGCTTGTAACGTTGCCATCTCTAACTACACCCGGTATCTCATCACGACGGCTGCCCGGGGATGTTGCTGCACGACTCCTGTAGCCGGAGAAAGATTATGTAAACATGGTGTGTGATCTCGAAAGTGAGTAATGAAGTTGAGTACTTGTTGCAAAAATTAATAAATGGCTGGTTTACACGTGATGGAGGAGTCTCCGTGTGAGAACTGAATCGCGGCATAGTGATGGATAAAGGCACCTCCAGGTGCCGGTGACTTGAAGAAATTCATCTTTTTTTCTATCAGTATGATCAAATGGACCATTCTAGTCTATGCCCTTAACTTTCTACTAGACTAGACCAGCATGAAATCATCACAAATAGATCTTTCTGCTCCTCTTTGCCTGTCAGACTCTTCACCCTTGCCTCGGAGGAGAGTGTGGCAGTGATGTGGGGGTGTTTGCAGTTTCTGGAATGGCCATGTGGTCCCAGGGCCTCGCCTTTGTAGATGCTCTTCCTGCACTCATCTCTGTCAAGTGCCTACGACGTGTCCCGAGGTCATTGTCCAGCTAGGAAGTCTGTTCTGAGCCTCGGTTCAAGTGCCACTTTCTCTGAGGAGCCTTTCTATCCACCCTTGTCTGCAGTGCTTCCCGCCCCAGAAAATTAACCCGTGACCACTGGTGCCCATACTTCCTTGATGATGCCTAGGTTTCTGTTACCGTCTGTCTCTGCTTAGGAAAGGGATCCGTGGAGTCAGAAAGATCGGGGTCCAACTCTCAGTTCCATGAAGTACCAGCTCACGTGACCGTGAGCACGGAACCTCCGAACCTCAAGTGTCCCATCTGTAAAATGGGAAACGCTCATTTCTAGTTTGTAAGGTTGTTAGCATCAGGTATTAGATCATGTATCTGGCACACAGAAGATGCTCATTAAATATGTGTTAAAAGGTGGATGGAGGAAGTGGGACTTCTGCCTAGTCCATCCGTGTTTAGGCTGGAGGGGAGGCATGTGGGAAAGAAGGCACAGCAGGGAACACAATGAAGTGGGTGAGCAGCAGGGTGTGTCGAGGACCACCACCCCATCTGTCTGGGAGAGTGGTGGGGGCCAGAAGGAAGTGACTCTGGAAAGGGAAATAGGGCCCCATGGTGGAGGGCCTTGGATGCCAGATGGTGACTTTACCCTGCAGGCACTGGGAGTCATGGGCTGTGTGTGTGTGGAACAGCTAAGGAGGTTTGCCGTGTGGCTGTGCCGGGAGCAGTGTGCGGGGTTCCGTGTTGGTTCACGTGTCCTGCTTCCTCAGTCCTCCCTCCCTCTGGTATCCACCCTTCCCCCCGCCCATGCACCCCAGCAGACGTTTCTAGAGCTCCTGGGTCCCGGGCAGTGGCTTGGCCCGGTCCTGGGTGAACTTCTCTTTGCCCCTTCCTCCTCCTCCGTCAGTCAGTCCTTCAAAGCACCGATGTATTGCCAGGAGAGGATATTACACGAAGCCCCTGAAGTGGTGCATTAAAGCAGTTTGGATTTTCTTTTACTGCTAACATTGATTACTATTAATTAAGGTTGATATTTACAATCAGAGGGAGTACAGGAGCAGATCATTTTTTATTAATCGCTCTTCTAGATTCATCATTAGTCATCATTATCAAAATATTCAGACAGTGGACAGTGGCTGAGTTTTTCAAACCAAGTGAATGATTAAATTATACTACATCATATAGAGTCTGTGTCCCCTGTCACCTCTCCCTTTCAGGGTTCTCCCTATTGTCCCCCAAATGGTCTCAGCCTCTGCAATTTCTCCTATCCTCTACCCCTGCTCTGCCCATCACACCTTCCTTTCCTTTCCTCCCTCCCTCCCTCTCTTCCTTTCGTTGCCTCACCATAAATGATACCATCCTGAGATCCTGCAGCTTGCCTTTTTCTTTCAGTGATATGGCTTAAAGGTCTCCTTGTGTTACGACTGAGCTCTGGCTTCCTCCTTTTCGTGTCACTGTAGCATGACTGTGGAATGGATATGCCACGGTCTTGTTTATTTTTATTGCCATTCCCCAACTGGTGGACATTTAGGTTATTCCCCTTTCCTTTCCTTCCACTTGTTGTCTCGGTCAGTGACACAGTGGGAATCCCGTGTGCGTCCCACAGCTGCCAGGGTAGCTCTGGAGAGGTGGGCTTGCTGCAGCCTACCAGGCTACCCAGCCCATTCTCAGTTTATCCCCTAACCTTGGCCAATCCAAACCCCACATGGATCCCAGCCCCAGCACTCTGCTGTGCTTTTGATGGGGTCCCTCTCCTGGAATGCTTTCTTTCCCCATCTTTCCACGTGTAAATCCTGCCCACATCCTAAGATGCTGGTGCTGTGCCCACTCTTCCAGAGGCTTAAAACTCTCTGCTTCCTCATCTGAAATTTTCCTGGGAACATATCACTTTATAGTGAAGCTCGTTTGGTGGTCTTACTCTGAATTTTGAGCCCTCTGAGGAGAGGGACAGAATCTTCCTGGGTCATTATAGGTGCTTACTGAGCTTGTGGTCTTTTCCGTGTGTTAGAGAAGAGTGTGGCTCCTGGACATCTCAGGCTCATCCTCCCAGGGGTCTGCAGAGATGGGCTCGGGGCATCCCCTGCTCCCTTCCTGCTGAGGCGACTGGTCTTCCTCCTCTCCTGTTCCAGGTGAGACCCTGAATGGGTTCTTGGAATGAGAAGAGAGGAATTTAGGAATTCCTGTTCCTCCATCTAGGAGGTTTTTTTTTTTGATAGGTAAACAATTGTAGGTAATTTAATTTGTCTGTAATGGTACACATGGATTTACTAAGTGGGAAAATGTCACTAAGTTGTGGACACATACTGCATACAATTCAAAGAGAATTGGCCTCTGATGGGTAGCAATAAATGTCAAACTGTTCAACATTGATTGTTCTTGAAGGAATATTGCCTAACACAGAATCAAGTACCTTTTCGAGATTATTCAATTGGTCTGACTTTAAACCTAAAAAGACGTAGGAGTACTGAATCCCACTATGGCTCCCTACCCCTTGTGATTGGATACAGGAGACCAAGTGGGAATGGGGAATGGACCACTTGGGCCTCTATTCTCTTAATGGTTCCTTCAACCCCTAGAGGGGAGGGAAGAATGTCTAAAGGCCTCTGGTGGTTTCCAACCATCCTGCCCACTTCTTCGTCGGCCGTGCCTGCCTCTGGGGCCTCAGGTCCTGCAGCTCTGCTCTCACTCACTGTACTCCAGCTATGCTGGTCTGCTTATTGCTCTTCAGAACACTCCAGGGTGGGCCGACCCCAGGGCCTTGGCACTTCCGTTCTCTCTGCATACAATTCCATCCTTCTCTGCTTTTCCACAACCACCCATCCAAGGTCAAAGTTCACCTCCATTGTGCCCCACACTTTACTGGTTCCTAACCATTCCGTCACTCCTATATGTGGAACTAGTTGGAATTGGGAATTGTCTTATTTATGTTTTACTAGCATGTTATCTGTCTCCCCACTAGAATGTGAGCTTCATGAGGGCAGGGATGGTGTCTGTCTTGTCTGCTTGGGTAGTCCAGTGCCTAGAGCAGTTCATGAGACAAGAGGAGGGACATTTTTCCCTCCTCTCTGTGGGTTGAAGGAGCCATTAAGAGAATAGTAGAAGAATAGTATCCTTCATGAAGTTTGTGATACTATAATAAGTATTGATAGAACAAGTGTGTTGAGCGACTCTCTGCAAAGTGACAGAACGTACATGCATTTTATAAAACAGCAACGACCCAGGCATGAAAAAAAGATCCTTTGGCTTCTTTTCAAATGAAACTCCCTTTAGGAGGACTTTTCTCTTATATGACTTGAAGAAAGTGGGGTTTTCCAGCAGCGGTTGGTTCCTGCTACTTTCTAGACAACCTGGTAATTTGTTTGGAAAGCTGGGGCAGAGGCTCTCCTTGCCCATGGCCAGGCCTCTCCCCGCCGGAAACTGAGCTCTCCTTACTGTGCTTTGCTGAGGATGCAGGGCCGGGCACCATAACTGCAAACGCTCAAGTTTAGCTGATGAATGAAAGGACTTAAGTGAAGTGGAGATTCATGGTAGTTATCAACGTCTAGAATTTTTAAAAAATGTTCTTTCCCTTTGTTTCGGGGATCCTCTGTTGTTATAAGAAACTGAGGTCAGGGGATAGAGTTCTCCTACTCTGTAGAAATAAACACCTGTGTACTTCCTCTAGCACTGAATAAAAATAGCCATTCTTTATTTTAATTTTTTTAAAAAAGCACTGTGCAACTTCTCAGTGCTGACTTCTTCGCACCTACTTTGCAGACCTCGGCACCCTCGGAAGGGCTGAAGATGGAGGTCAGTGCGTGCGGGTCAGGGTGCTGACTGGTCATGTCCCAAAGAACTGGTTTGTGGATCGTACTTTGGTGATTTTTTTTCCCCAGGAGAAAGTTTCATGTTTGATCCTGAGAATCAGAAATTAAGAAATATATGCTATGAAGTCATTTTGGCTGATTTAATCTAAACTTCTTATGTGCTCCCGGGCAGGGGGTTCCAGGTTGGGAGGGTCTTGTGGTCTAACTCTGCCCACTCTCATTTGAGCAGCCAAGGTTCCCCACCTGCTTGCACACCCCTGGGTGGGTTCCTCCCTGCCTCTGCTGGGACCCATGCTGGGGAGCTCCAACTTAGAAGTGCTTCAGATGCGGGGGTCCTGGTGCAGCCCCCGCTGTGCACACAGCAGCAGCTGGACTGGACTCTCTGTCTCCCCATGTGTACCCTGGAGAGGATCACGCCCACCTCCCATGACTATTGTGCCAATGAAACGGTCCTCATCCTCCTTCTATAAAGCAGATAGTATAGCACAGGGCAGACACTCAGTAAAAGCTCTCTTTCTCACTCTCTTTTTTATTGCCCTGAAATCTGCTCCTTAAATGTGGTCCTGGGCTTCCCTGGAGCCCTAGAGGTCAGATCTGCCTCTCCCAGGGCCAGAGGACAAATATCCTTTCGCCTTGAGCCCTGCCTTACTGTCTTATTCCTCGCCCTTCTGATCCTGTGTGGTTAGTGCATGTGACTTGTTGGTGTGGCCTGCTTGGAGAGGCCCCTCCTCTTTTTGTTCCCCTGCTTCTGAGGCTGTATTTGCCTGTCTTGGGTGCTGATTCTCTGCTTCCCCTGAGTGGCTTTTCATTGGCTGATCCCTGAAGTCCTTCTTAGGGGCCAGGATGAAACCCTGTCCTCTCCACAGTCCTATAGTGCTGCTCTGGGGTTTTGGATGCTGTCATGAGTTAGGATAGCACTGGCTGCTGTTAGAGATATATCCTCAAGTTACAGTGTCAAGACACAACGATTTGTTTTTTTCTAACAGAAAATCCAACCGGTGTTGGACACGAGGAGCTTTCATTTAGGGACTGATGGACTCTCAGTATTTCCAGTATGTGGTTTCCAGGGTCACGAAGGGTATTGAAATCAGCTGTCAGGAAGCGGGGAGTGAGGATGACAGGCAGGGGGTTATGGGTAGACCTGGAGGTGGTATACTTCACTTTGTGCAAATCCCATTGGCTACAACTTGGTCACATGACCCCAGCTGGATGCAGACGAGCCTGCTGGGACATGTCCCTGGCTGGGGATTCACTTCTGGCAACCACTCCATGTGTGGAGGGAGACACGGATGGTTAGTTGACAGCTGTCTCTGCTACAGATCGGATGTGGAAAAGACCAGCAACTGTTTAATGGCATCACTCAGTTTAGCCCCTTGGCTAAGTGGTCAGGGTGCTTTCAGAGAGTCCTTCATTCAGGGTGCCTCCTGCCCAGCACCCTGCTTGCCCAGCGCTGGCCACCTGCACCTGTGCTACCCACACCTCCTGGGTTTCTGTCCAAGTCACTGGACAGTCCACGGTGCAGGGCTGGGGACATGTGCCTTCGCACATTGCCTGGGGCCTTTCATGGTGACTTCAGTACATCATTCTACACCCTTCGGCATGGCTGGTTATCCAGCCACTTATCCACATTCTTGTCTTGCTCAGTCTCACATTTCTCCCTTTTATCCCCACGGAAATCAAAATGACCTGCTGAAATGCATACGCCCTGCGTCTCATGCGGCTCTCTGTCCTGCTAGCCTGTAGGCTGGGCTGACACAGCCAGTCTCGGGGCACCCACACTGGGCTCCTGGGATTGCTGTTCCCTCTTCTCGGTTTTCCCCAACTGCTTTTAAAAAGTAACATCTAGGCTAAAACCATGCTTGGGATCAATTGTGCATGACCTGAAGGGTTTAGCTTCCCGTTCTCCACAGTTCCTCAAATATCACCACCAAAGCGTTCAGCGCTCTCTTTACAAGCTCTTTCAGTACCAAAATGTGGAATTCACAGGGCCCGGGGATGGGAATTCTGGCCGAGCACACACGGTCTCTCTGAAGATCTTTTTTTTATCTGTCTCGGGCTCCCTTTGGTCAGATGGCCCCCCTTCCATCCTCGGGATCATCTTGTTGCTGAGCAGACAGACAAACAATCCCATCTTCTCTGTCGATTGCTTGACTTGGTGTCTTTGCCCCTCGCAGCAGACCTACAGTTCCTTCCTCCATCTGTTTCTTGCTCTGAATTGAGCTTTTTAAAAGGGATTTTTTTGGCTGTCCTTAATAATGTTTTGACTCCCTTAGCCTTTGCCAAAGAGAAGGTCAGTGCAAATCCCAGCCACTTATGTCTAAGATTCCCTGGTAACGTCCTTCCTCTTCTCATATTTTATCCAAGTCATCAATTAATTACGTGATTCCCTCAACAAATATATATGTATATATGTAAATATGTATTATGTGTACAGTTACATGTATGTGCATGTGTGTGAATGTACAAGTGTGTGTATGCATATGTGTGCATGCACATATATATGTGTGTATAAGTTGGACAGCCACTATGTTCTTTTCAAATCTCCTGTCTTTGGCGATCACACTGGCTTCTCTGGATGCTGCCCTTTTCTCCCTCACTGGGACCTTTCTGGTTACACAGACAGCAGGGCATGTTTACTTATCTTTTGCTGAGCTGTCTGCTTGCCTAGACTCTCATGCCCTGGAATTCTACCTCTGTTTACTCCAAGTGTTTTATTCTGATTTTTTTTTTTTTTTTTTTTTTTTTTTTTTTGCTGTACGCGGGCCTCTCACTGCTGTGGCCTCTCCCGTTGCGGAGCACAGGCACCGGACACACAGGCTCCGCGGCCATGGCTCGCGGGCCCAGCCGCTCCGCGGCATGTGGGATCTTCCGGGATCGGGGCACGAACCCGTGTCCCCTGCATCGGCAGGCGGACTCTCAACCACTGCGCCACCAGGGAAGCCCTACTCCAAGTGTTTTGAACCCTGGCATCCTAAAATTTAGAATTCATGTTGGTTAAGGATGAATTACAAACATTTATTGAGTTTTTAACAAATGTCAGGCAGTATGCTAACTTGTTAAATGGATTTAAGCTTCTTTAAGCAACTTTATGATATAGGGACTGATTTTATTCTCTAGGGAGTAGTGGGGATCTGAGGTTCAGGTTAAGTAACTCCTCCAGTGTAGTGCAGGAAGGGCTGGAGCCTGGATTCGAATCCATGTATGTCTTACTCCAGCTCTGTGCTTCTCTAACCACTGCCCCATCTCTGTGACCCTGTCCTGCTCAGCCTACCCCACCCGGTGAATTGGGAATTTGAAGATGACATCATTGTAGTTGCCCAAGATTCTTGTCTTTTCTGCTTTAACTAGTTCCTCCTCATTAGTTAGAACTAAATCTAGAGTAAAAAAATAAAAAATAAAACCCCCTAATTATATTCTCCACAGTCTGGAAAATGAAGTTATCCTCAAGATAGGCCAAGATCTTGTCCACGAATAAAGACGACAGTGATAATAATAAGGTCTGATGCCCGACTATTAGGTATTAGCTGGTATTAGCCAGCTATTAGGTCTAATGGATGGTGGTCAGACAGTGAAAGGTCCTATCAATCCCTTCTCCAGCCTTCTGACTGGTTGAACTGGGAGTTCAAAGTAAATCACCTATTTCTCCCAGCTCTCTGGGTGGCCTGTAGCAAGGCCACCATTTCTGCATCCCCTCCTTTAGGCTCATCCATGCAGTCCCCTGCGTGCCTCCACCTGGGGCATATGGGAGCCCGTGAAGCAAAGGGTGAGACTTCTCCACCTTTTGGACTAGGTCTGTTCTCTGGGGCTGAGAAGACCTGGCCACCGGGGAAGCCCTGCACCTACCTCGTATCCTGTAGATTTCATCCCTGCCCTAACCTTGAGGCTCTGGTCAATGTGCTGTGTTTGTCCCATTTCCAGCCCTTTGAACTGGTGACCTTGTGGACCACCCTCTTCTTTGAGGGCATCCCTGTGCTCCTCCCATATCCACCCTCCTCTCTGAGTTGTCTCTGCCGTGCCTGGGGGTCCCAGGGTGCCAGGACGTGGGGCGAGGTGGGCTGGCCTCCAGGAGGACGGGGTCTGCTCACTTCTGTGAAATATGTCAAAGCACAGCCAGGACCTGCTCCAGGGCCTCCAGACAGGGACACCCTCCCTCATTCTTCCCCCTGCCCCTCACACTCAGCAGGTCCCGAACACCCTGCCCCCAAACGGGCCCCTCCTCCTATGTCCCCAGCTTGGTGAACAGCACCCAACCCACCTGTCGGCTGCTGGAAGCCCAGGAGGTAGCCAGGTAGCTCCCCGGCAAACCCCCATGGGGCCTGTCTTTCCACCTCTTAAAGAACTCTTGAATGCATCCCATAGTCTCCACAGCAAGGCTTTATTTCACATCCTCATGGCTTTTCCTCTTACTCATGGCCTCTGTCTTGTCTCTCTCTTTGGAGCCTACTCTCTTGTCCAAACCAGTGTTTTCCAAACCGCCAGAAATCTGATTCCACCACTCATTCCCAGTCTAGAACAGCTCAGGGGTTTCCCATTGTACTCCAGGAAAAGGCCTTGGTCTGACGAGAGCCTTTGGGGTCCAGCCCTGGTCTGTCTCTGCAGCCACTTCCCTTCATCCCTACACTCTGGCTTCCGGCTGGCCTGACTCCTCTGATCTCCCAGGGACTGAATATTCATTCATCTTTCAGGGTCTTGGCCTGCTCCGCTCCTTCCACCTGGAATAGCGCTCCCCCATGTCTTTGCTTGGCTAACTCCTTGCTCGCTTTGAAGACTCCTTTGAAACCGTCTTCACTTGGGGTTGAGGGCGATGCCTGGGGTGATCTCTGAGGTACCCAGCCAGCCATCCGCCAGTGTACCCCCCATACCTCATCACAGTTACTCTTCTCTCTCCTCTCACATCTAATCACCCAGGAGACACTCCATTTACTTTGTTGAATGAATGAATGTTCCAGAAATCCAAATTCAGCTGTGTAGGGTGTTTCCTCTCTTTTTGGGTCTTTAATATATCACATAACTGTTGCTCCCCATTCTTTTTCTTTCCCTTGGCTAACAATGTACTCCTGCACTTTTCCCTAATTACGTGGTTTCCTCCAAGCCTCCAGATATATCTGTTTTTTGGTAATAGCTTTATTGAGATATAATTCACATACCATACAATTCACCCATGTAAAGTGCATATGTAATTCAATGATTTTCGATATATTCAGAGTTGTGAACCTTCACTGAAATCAATTTTAGGACATTTTAATCACCCCAGAAAGAAGCCCTGTACCCTTTAGCTATCAACCTCAACTCCCCTTTCCTCCCAACCCTAGGAAACCACGAATCTACTTTCTGTCTCTATAGATTTGCTTATTTGGGACATCTTTTAGGTGTTCTTAAGGCTCACCTCTGGGCAGGACCCATGCATCCCTTGCTTGACTCTTGAGCAAGCAGTAGACTTTCTTTTTTATTCTTTCTTTCTTTCCCTTCCTTCCTCCCTCCCCCATTCCTTCCTTCCTTCCTTCCTTTCTTTCTTCTTTTTTGGGGGGGATTCTATTCTTGGTGTCCTTAGCAAAGACTATGAAACTCAGTGTAATGGCTCTTGATTTTTCCAGGGCTCAGGAAAGAGGGGATGATATCCCTTCTTTGTTATAGGATTAATTACTTTGTTTGTAAAGAGCTGTAAGGTTTGTAGAGTGCAGAATCAAACTATTGTTGGGTTTTAGTTGTTCCAAATTAATGTCACTTTCTCAGGTTTTTTTTTTTTCTTAATTTGATCTACCTCATTAGCAAAATCAAATTTCAGAGGAAGATGTTATAAGCCTTCTTTTATCGTATTGCCAGCCTGGAGAAGGTGCAGCGAGAGGAGATGGGCTCAAAGAAGTCGAGGCCGTGGAGGACGCAGCTCAGAGCCCAGTAAAGGCATGCTCTCGTTATGGGGTGGCTGGAGACACACGGTTCCATCAGGAAAGTGAGAGGGGCTCTCAGTCTACTCCTGGTGTTTGCATTTTCTATAATCACTTATCTGGTTTTGGTCTACTTGACCAAGTGCTCCACAAACATTTTCTTGGTTCAGATAAAGGGCAAAGCCTAAGAGGAAATAAAAGTACTAAATATAAGGAACACGGATCATCTGCTCTCGTATTTAAAAATTGCAAACTTAAATAATCAGTTACCATTTTTGGTCTATTGAATCATAACAAATATTAAAAACTAAATCTCCTGGCTGCTGAAAATACAGGGAACCAGGACTTCCAATAATGCTGGTGACTTTCTAAACGGTAGAAATCCCTGTAGAAGACAATTTGTCAATACCTACCAGGAGTAATAACACGTTAAACCCATTGACCCAGCAATTCTGCTTCTGAGAATCTATTTTAAGGAATTTATCCAAAGTATGAAAAAGCTATATGCATGAAAATGTTCATTATAGCATCATTTAAGATGTCAAAAATTAAAACGGGAATTGAGCTAAATGTATGGCATTGGGGTGTTCCGTGGAACCAGATCTCCCTCATGGACAGTTGTGTAGTCAATTAAAATGATGGTTTTCAGGACTGTGCACAAGGACAAAAGAAGAGAGCCGAACTGAGTGTGACCAGGTGAAAAGACATGCACAGGACAGCCCTGGGAGAGAGATGTGGAAATGATTACTGGGAGGGGCTTTTAGGCACAAAATTGTGGGGCCTTCTTTTTTTTTTGCGGTACGTGGGCCTCTCACTGTTGTGGCCTCTCCTGTTGTGGAGCACAGGCTCCGGATGCACAGGCTCAGCGGCCATGGCTTACGGGCCCAGCCGCTCCGCGGCATGTGGGATCTTCCCAGACCGGGGCACAAACCCGTGTCCCCTGCATCGGCAGGTGGACTCTCAACCACTGCGCCACCAGGGAAGCCCTGTGGGGCCTTCTTGGTTTCTCTCTCTCTCACACATATATTTTATAATGCATAACATTCCTCTCGTAATAGTTAAAAACATTTAGAAAAACCAACCCTCTGGCACATCTTATGAAGGTCCAACTTACTATTTTGTTCTTAGAGAACCTTATATGAGGCCCAAAGACATGGTAGTAAACCAGCAGAATGATCATATTCCCTGGCATTCTGTTGAAAATGACAATTTTTTCCCATTCCCTGAAACAAATCTTGACTAACTTTGATAGTTCAGCAATTAGAACTTTGGCATACAATCTTTCTTCTTCAACTCCTATAATTAGTGGTCTCCAATTATATGAATCAATTTCAATTTCTATAAATCAGATGATTTAGAGAGAAGGCTGTTCAATTTCCTTTTCAACTGTATGGTTTCAGCAGCAATAAAACTCTCAGCTTAAAATATCAGGATGCAACTCGCTCCAGAAATATTACCCAGTGAACTGAGGGCTTCTGCTGGGAGCACGGCATCTCACAGGTAGCCATTTCTGGTCACATCACTTATCTGTCTGCTACTGAGTCCTGTTCGGTTCTTCTTCATGGGATCTGACATCTGATTACGGATTCCTTTCCAGTCTGGGTGAATATCACTCGACCTACCTGGTCTTCTAATAGACAGACCTGGCTTGGTCCCAGATAGGTCTGTAGAATGCTAGCTAGTGTGCACATTGAGTGCCTTCTTTACTTTTAATCTTGGTCTTGACAACGTCAGCGACCTTCAGAGTTTTGCGGAGACCTGCTCTCCACAGAGTGATCTGGAAGGTGGCTGGACTCCTCTAAGCCCAGCTTCAGAAAGTGCCCATTACATCCAGCTACTTTGTGGGGCTCTTCTTGAATTAATTCCTGATCACTGGAATTTGGAAATGTTTTCTTTTTCTCCCTTAGTCCTTTCATTATGAGATGTGATCTCTCTCATTCCACACAGGGCAAGTCTTCTTATTAATTTTAAAGATTCAAAAAAGGAAAATCATTTAGCTATTTTTTTTTTCAATCCAAGAGTCTCAGCAGACTCTTTCCAGTGTGGAATCACATAGAGACTTCCACGTGGAGTTCATTCTCCCCGTCTGAAAGGAAGAAAGCAGGGGCAGAGGGCGGAGTGGGATGTGCACACAGAATCAGTGCCGACGACGTGAGCTCTGGGCTGCAGATGTACAGCCTCCCCTGCTCCCCTCTCCCCTTGGAGGAGATAAGTGGCCAGGGCTTGTGTTTGCTGCTAATGTGGTTTTTAGCAAGATGTCTCCTTTTTGGTGGAGATTGGCCTCTGGCTTTTTATAGTACCCTTAAATTCAGCTTACGTTGAATTATTGTGGTTCTTCACTTTATACGTTACTTCCAGTTTCCACAGCATTCGAGTCTCATTAAGTGCCAGGGCTGCTAACTGAGGTTTCTTGACAAATAGATCATGGAAAATCAGGACAATGCACACTGGCCTCCCCAAGGTTATCACCCAGGCCAGCCCCCTTGGAGCAGAGAACCTCAAACCCACGGCTGAATTTCTCTTTCAGAACCTGGGATTGCTAAAAAATGTAACAGCAAGACTGTCTTCCAAACCTGAAAGAGGACAAGGCCCATCTCTCATGGGGGGCTCCTTTACCAGAAATATGAAGGAAGTTGCAGCCCTGTGATGTAACATTCTGTAGCCATAAACAACCAGGTATTGAAGAATAACTTCAAAATATACTCGTAACATTATGTTAAGAGGAAACGTGGGATATGAAACCACATGGAATCTCTATTTTGTTTATTTTAAATGTATATGAATCATATTTAAATAAATAGGGTAGGAAGAAAATGTAAAAGTGTTATTCATCGGCAGAGTCAGGTGGTAGAATCAGAAATGATTCTCATTTTCTTTTATTTATACCTTTCCCTATTTTCCAAATTTTCTACAGCAAATATGGAATACTTTTGTGAATAAAACATGGAGGGTTGTTTAAGAGGCTGAAGAAGAAGAGTAACCTCCAACTTGATCTTGACCGTAGGCTGCTCCATCCTCCGGCTGTTTCACAAGCTCTCCAGATCGCAGGCTCTGTGATGGGCCACCTGCCCCCAACCCCACATGCTTCTCTTGAGGTCTTCTCTCCTATATACACACCTAGAATGCGTTTTAACCAGGTCAGAAGGTTTGTAAGGATCTTACTTGCCTCAAGTGAATGTGAGCCAGTGAGAAAAACCCTGATTATGCGAGGATAAAAACCACTGCTGACGATTTTTCTTTTTAACCAAGCTGACCAGTTCTTAGAGCAGCACATAGTGTTTCTTGTGCTGAATAATCACTATCTTTCTGTTCATCCTTTTTTGATAAGCTGTGGAATGGTGTGACTAGACTAGGCCTATTAAGCAAGTTTTCTTAAATCAGGGCGAAAGAGTCATAAATATTCAAAATTAGCATTTTACTGTATACAGACCCTTTCGTCTCTGGGAGGGGTTCTGTATCATTGTGTAGATCTCCATTTTACAGATGAGAAAATAGTGCCCACACCCTTGTCACTGTGGGCTCCCTTTGCCACGTAGATAACTTTGAACATGGAGATGAAGAAGCTTCTGCGCCGGCCAGCCGTGGGCATTTCCTTCCTCCTCCCACGTGATCTTCCTGTAAGCAGGAATAAGGCACCATTGTTACTCAAAGGCCACTCGCTCCTAAGTATGTCCTAAGGACCCCAAGTCTATGTGTGTTTTGCTGTGGTACAGTACTGGGAAATGTCAAGTATTTGGGATTGCCCACTGAAGAGTTTTTATTGTGGTATAAGAAAAGAAGGACTTTTAAAGTTTAAAGTGAACAATTTGGATTTGGAAGAAACAATGTAAAAGTTGGTAATCATGAAGACTTTGTTTGCTAGGCGCTCCAGCCCAGTGACTAAGGGTTCAGCTGCTCCTGGGGCAGAGCTGTGGTTGGGGCGTTCGCAGGGAACAGAAGGGATAGCGCACTGGAGACCAGGGGGTGGGTGGCAGGGGACCAGGTAAATAGGCACCATCCAACCGGAAGGGTGTTTCACTATGGCTTGAATGTCTATCAGGACGTTTCAGAGAACCTCAGGTGATGTGGCTTCAAGGTGACCATGCTTATCTTCCTGAGAATAAATGGTCAGTCGTGTCCTGACTCAGGAGGCAGGGTATTTGGGATAATTACCTCTCCATAATAATTTTCCTCCCCATAAACTCCTTTAAATATCATCTAAGAGAAGCACCTTTCAGAAAGACTAGCACTCTGGGGGTATTGTTCCTTCAATGGCACAAGGTGTGCAAAATAAGCCAGGAGGCCTCCGATCTCCTGTTCAGCACATTTTTCTGGGTTCAGACTGTTCTTCCAAGTTTGCTTTCCTGGGGCTTGTGAGCTTCTGCTGCAAATGGCACTGTAGTGTTTGGGAGGGGGGCTGGGTGGGGAGCTCCAGAGCCCCTCTCCCGTTATCAGGTCGATACACATACCTGGTAATACAATGCCGGTCCGTAGCTAAAAATAGCATCCCTTTGTTGTGATCTCCCAGAACAAAGGGAAGGGATGCACAGATCAGACCCACTTCATCTGTGTCTCCTGCCCTCTCCTTCCCAGCATTCCTAAGTCAGTTTGTCTTCTCTCTCAAATGGATTTTTCATTTAAAAACGGGGGAGAACGGAAACTGGATACTGTTGAGGCCTGTGTCGTAACAAGAATTCTCTTGAAATAATAGGTGCTGGAAATCTCAGTGTCAGCATTGCGTGTCCCCTAAACTGCACTGAACAGGAACGCACCACAGTGTCCAAGTGTAGGGGCCTCCTCTCCCAGGTCTGTTGGGGGAGCCCAGCATTTTTTTTAAGATGAGTGTTCTTCAGAGATATACAAGACGTTATGCTTTTAAAAATCCCCTTAGCCCTAGTTCAACTTTTTATTCCTTGATCAGTCTTGGGTTTTCATTCTGACTTTTGCTACCGTTTATTGCCCTGGATTAAGCCCCAGAACACAAGGTTTTATTTCTTTGTCCGGCTCTCCTTCCCTTCGCTTTGCCCACTGACTGGCTAGATGTACAGAGGGGTGGGCACAGCATATTGGTTGTATTTTGGGTGACGGTAGGGGTGGCAAGTTGGATCATGGAGGGACATAGAGTATTAATTAGACAGAAAGTGCTGCCTGTGCCTTATCTGCATAAAGAAAGATAAAGCCCATGTAAATAATATGTGTGTTTCCCATAATGAATGTACCCTTTCTCTCCATTTCTGTATAGTATTAGAAATTGCGTTTTTATTATAGGAGACATTGGAGGCATGCCAACAAGTTTTTCTTTTAACTTGATATTTTGGGCTCTGATCTTTGTTAGAACTACAATGGCAGGGATCTCGTACAGTCAGAGGTCATTTCTATAGCTCCTTCCCCTTCCCATCATTTCTGGGGAATGTTTGTTTTCAAAACAAAGAATTGGGTTAAAGCTTAGGTATCATATATCAGAACATATTTCAAGCCGAAATTAAGAACACTCAAACCTTCCTTTTAAAGGTCAGATATTATTTATTATTATTATAAAAATGATCTGTGATTTATGAATTTAACTTCTCATAAACCTTCTTTGTAACAGAATATGCAGTCAGAGGCTTAACATTACATTGTTTTCTTTTGACAACGTATCCACGAGACCACTGCAGCTGTTCCTTTACTCACAATAGCAGATTAATTAACACAATCATACGCTGTTGGCTCTTACTCAATGAGTGGGTCTGCAGCGGGATAGATAGGTAAATCCTTTAAATGCGGTGGAGATAAAGCATATACTATGGTAGTTTCGTTAACTAGCCAGTTTTGCTTCTGACTAGCCAGCCCTATCAGGACTGGTTCACGGACCACAGACGCGGTGAGCTTGAATTTCAGAGTCAGCCACACCTATTTCAGCGCCATAATGCCCAACATTTGCAAGACACAAATATGTAAAAGCAGAAGACCTCTCAGAAATCAGCAGCTTTGGTTAAAATAGCAGTCAGTCTGCCGCCAGCATTTTGAGTCTGCAGTATTTTTTTAAAGTTCAATCATTGCTTTCCTTAAATATCTCCCTTGCTATTACTCACTTTTTTCTTTTTTTTAATGTTTTTTTTTTTTTTTTTTTTTTGCCCATCCCTCAGTGCAAATAGCTCTGGGCAGCTGTCATGACTTTGGTTTCTAAGTACCAGAAGATTTTTCTCTTCTGTATATGTACTAATGAAAATGTGTACATTTCCCCTCCCTGCCCAGTTACCAGCCACGAGTAAGTATTTATTGGCAACTTTAGCTGACATTTTAGTCAATGTCAGACCTTTGTTAGAGAAAATGTAAGGCTTTGCTTTAGAAACAGGCATGCCCATGTTAAGAACGAGGTAACCAGGCAGTGGGCTTAATAGAATTTCCTTCAGACTTTTCTCTTATGTCTATTACATAGGCAACACTAATTTACTTTTTGTTGTTTTACTTAGCACAGAAATTGAAAATGTGACAAGCTTTGCTGGATTAAAAGGCCCATTTTTTAGAGACATAAACCAAGAGAAACAAGAAAAACAAATCCATAATTTGGAACCTTTTAGAGCCTCCAGGTGGTAGAAATTCAAACTCTCACGAATCACTGGCTACATTTGCGGTAGGACTGAGTTATTTGAAAGCACCCCTGTCCTTCAGAAATAGATCAGAGATGGGCCGTGTTTGGTCATAGAAGTCCTGGATGCTTTGGGAAGAACAGTACATTATGGTGGTGAAGTCTCTTAAAGTACTCTTAGTGGTCGTTCCCCAGCACCAGGTCCTGGCTGAGCAGTCCCTCCAAGCTCCATGAAATTCCGGATGCTGTGCATCAGGCAGAAGTGATGTGCTAAACATCTCTGTTATTGGATGAGCTCAGGTTTCCTGTGATTCTCCTCATACCTGGGGAGTTTGCAGCTCTTCCCAGACCCACAGAGGGAACTGCACAGAAAGAAGGCATTAGAGTTGCTCTGTCTACCTCCTCATCCTCACCCTTTCTCCCTGTTTAGCTTTGTTGCTAAAATAAAAAACTCTTAAAAAAAAAAAAAAAGGTCTGGTACACTTGGATAATTAGTTGTATACAGAAGCATTGTTTAGAAAAATCTGAATATTTGATTCTGAATTGAGGACAGAATTGGCTTGGAAATCTGCACAGACAGAGGGCAGACAGAGAAGCAGGGACGACTGGTAGATCCCTGGGAGGAGCAGTTATGACTGTACCATTAAAGCTAAATGTCAGTGTCCCAACAAATGCTCGGTTTGTACCATGGGGCAGCTGTTGTCCCCAGGCGCACTGGACTCCTTGCAAAGTCACAGGCCTCTTTCTCTGCCTTGAAGTTTCACGTGGTGCTTTCTATTTTTCAAGTTGTATTTTGAAGGCTTCTGGGCAAGACAGGAATGAATCTGCTGTCTGGAGAGTGTGGCAGTTGACCTGGTGGCTTCTAAGGTGCAGGCAGTGGTGATGCTTCTGACTCATCCCATGCAGACTCTGGGCTCAGTTTCTAGGAGTGGGAAGGCTCCAACTGCCTCTCCATCCTTTCTTCCTTCCATCCCTCCATCTAACCCACAGCACAAGAGCAGGCATAGCCCAAAGGAAGTCCTAGAGCCTTTTTAAGGATCTTCTTTCAGAGCTCAAAGAGACCCCTTCAACGATACCCCACCAGACATGTGGGAATGGGTTTTATGGATGTTTCCTGTGATTACACATTATGGCCAAAAACTGTTCAGCAGGTGAGATTGTGAGTTAGACCAAAATCCAGAAGACGCTGGTCCTGACTCAGGTTTTTGTTTTTGTTTGGTAGTATTTGGGGCACTGGTTAAACTATGCAAATTCTTTGTACTTCCTGTATTACTTAATTGAGCTTACCCTTTGCCATGCTTCCTCATAGAAGGAGGTAAGAATCAAGTGAGATCTCGGCTCTATCGTGTAGGTAATGTTGTGTGAGATGCTGAGTGAAGACTTTCTGGCAGTTCAAAGAAGGTAGTGAGCTGTAGGAAGAGGAGGAAGTTTTGTCTGCTTGCTGTGTTCCCTATGGTACTTAGCATTCAGTAACGTTTGTTGGATAAATGAATGAGCCCTGGGCCATCCTGGGAGTATCTTAGCCTCTTGACACCCTCTGTTCCCTCTCTCTCGAAAGTCCTCTGCCTTCCTGACTTGTTAAACTTCTACCCATCTTTTAAGGCTCAGCTGGATTGCCACCGCTTCCGTGAAGCTCTCCCTCATTGCCCCATTCCCCACCAGCCTACATGTCATTCCTAGGAATGCCCATGGTTCTTCACAAACATCTCTTTAGGCTCTTAGTGTTTCCTCCGTGAGGTGGGGAAGGGGGACGTCTAATGGTCCATATACTGGGCAATGAGCTGCGGTTTGATTAATACCAGCACAGGGAGCTGCACAGAATGGGTGTGAGTGAAACATTTGTTGACTGAATGAACAAAGCCCTCACTGCATTGCTCTGGGAACTGCAGGTGTGGGGAAGGCAGCAGGGGCAGTTAGGGGGTCGTAAACAACATTTGGGAGGCAAAAGAGTAGAGATGGGAGCTCAGAGGACTCAGTTCTGGGCCCTCTGAATGCGCTAGGTGCTCAGGGTCTCTGTGGAGACCCGTGGCAGAGACCGTCCCAGGCTGGCCCCAGAGCAGGTGCTTTCCTTATGGGTGTGCCAGACCACCATGGGCATGGGGAGCTGTCCTACCCTTATTCTGTGTAACTTGATGCTGGTGGGGCCTTCTTCCATATCAGGGTGTGGGTGAGTGTGTTCTGCCCCAAAAGGCACAGCCTCAGCCCCAGAGCAATGAGCCAGGAGCCCTCTGGGAGGAACTCGGCTCAGAGGCTTAAATGCCCTTTCTAAGGCGGGGGATTATTGGTCAAATAGGTAGACATAGTGGCAATCCTCCCCCCTCCCATCTCTCTCCTTAAATGCCAGGGAAGGAGCGTCTGCAGGTGCTGACGCACAGGCACTGAGAGACACTGGCAGCCCCAGTGCCCATCGGTTGTGGAGGTGCCCCCCGGGTGTGTGTATTTAAGAGGCACCATGAATGGCTTGAGTCATCGATGATGCTCTTGAATGGCAAATTGGTCAGAGTTCCACAATGGTAATGATCACTCTGCCGGTGACCTTTCTAGTGCATTTACATTTTATCACAACATGCATAAGCCACCCATAGGCTTCCCATTGGCTGGGTCATTCCTTATGCACAATAACCCAGCAGGCAGGGGACGCATCCCGCGTGGATGAGAGAGGGGCTGCTTCTGACACATCTCGCTCTATTGTCAAATGGTAATCTTTATCGCCAAAGGAGACTTTTGAATTAAGCCCACGTTTTCTTCCTTTTTTTAAAAAAAGTGAAGGCACTCAAATGTGACTTTGCATCCCTCATTTGCACGGAGCCATAGATGAAGCCCTGGGCTCAGTGCCCTCCTGCCCTGTGCCTTGTGTGGGGCTTGATTTGGGTGGCCTGAAACAGGAAAGCAAGAGGGTGCTCCGGGACAGGCCACAGGATGCTGAGTTAGGCAGGGCCATTGTATTTTAAGACACTGCTTTCCAAAAGGAAGCCACTTCAGTGCTGCGTGTGAGAGTGAGTTTGAGGGTGGGGTTGTGGTTACGTGTGTGTGTGTTTGTGTGTGTGTGTGTGTGTGTGCATTCCCATGTTTGTCATGCAGAAACTCAACACAGGAGATCTAAACAGGGGTCAGAGTCCATGGACACCCCCAGAAACCTCACTTACTGAATTTTCAGCTGTGTCCCCATCAGCTGTATGTAGTCCGTTTGGTGTGTGCCCCCATTTCTCATTTCCTTGTGTATTTTGAATGACAGAAGAAATTGCATTCCTCTTCGGCTTATAGGAAAACATTAACTGCTGAGGAGAAAGATGAAAGCATAAGAAATAGGAAGGTGAGTGGCTGCCACGTCCCGTGGTCTGGGTCCTTTGGATGAGGTGGGTGCTGGGCTCCCGTGTCACAGAGGGGAGCACGAGGCTCAGAGCGGTCAGGTCCCACAATTAGACCCCCAGGTCCGCTGCTGCCGGCTGCGGGGCACTCTGCTTGCTGGGCGTGCTAGCGGAGAGCCGGCCACTCGGGCTCCAGCCTGCTCCATCCTGTTCAGCTGAGTCGTCATTGCTGCTTTCATTGGCTCCTTTAGGTTACAGTGCCAAGAATAAAAATAAGCCTGGCTATTTTCACTCATATTTGGTACTTCTTTTTTCTTCTTCTTCTTTTTTTTCTTGAATGCTGTTGAAACAGAATTCTAATTTTTACTTAAAATGTGTAATCTTAATAAATTGCTACATTATTGCATGTTGCTTGATGTATTTAAAGACCACCTCTTTTCCCAGAAGAGCTCATCTCCAATTATATAATCACAATCAATAGAAAAACATGTTTCTATATACAGTATCTGTGCATTTTTTGAGGGCCTGTCTGTTCAGATAAAAGACACATAGCTCTGTGTAAGTACGTGTATATATGTGTGGACTGCTAGAAAGTCATAGTGTTTTAATAAGATGGCTTTATATCTTGTCTTCACACATCCAGATCTTAGACTTTACATCAAACTTACTTACCCATGATGTGCCTTCCACATTTTGAAAGTTTCATGTGATTATCTTCATTTTGCAAAGCAGTCATTTGACTTCTCCAGATATTTGTCCTCTGTTAGCTCTCCTTGACTTCAAGCATGAGAGGAGAAAGGTCTGTGGAGACTCAGATTCTTCTTGGCCTTGGAAAATGCACACCCAGCAAGAGCTTGGTGTAGGTCTGTGCCCAGGAACTGCAGTGGGCAGGAATGAAGGAAGGGTGGTGGGCAGAGTGAAGATGAGGTGAAGCATCCCTCCTGTGGCTGACCACAGATGTACCCATGGGTCCAAGTGTGCAGACCCCCTCACCGTGGGTCTTCAGAATCCAAAGCCAAGATGGGATTCCTTCTAGAAGTACTCCCAAGCCCACCTTTTGGGGCCAGCTGATTTTCCCCAAGCAGCTAATGTCATGGACCAAATGTTTGGGTCCCCTCAGGTTTCATATGTTGCAGTCTCATCTCCAGTATGATGGTATTTGGAGGTGGGGACTTTGGGAGGTAATTAGGTTGTGAGGGTGGCATCCTCATGAATGGGATTAGTGCCCTTTTCAGAAGCCAGAAAGCTAGCTTCCTCCTTTTCCACCACTTGAAGATACAAGAAGGCAGCCCTCTGCAAGCCAAGAAGTAGGCTCTCACCAGAACCTGACTGTGCTGGCACCCTGATCTTGGACTTCCAGGCTTCAGAACTGTGAGAAATAAATTTCTGTTGTTGATAAGCCACCCAGTTTATGGTATTTTGTTATAGCAGCCCCAGCTAAGACAGCTAATGTTTCTCTACAGAGTTTCATAGATTATTTAAAATCCTTTCCCTTGGTGTAGATGTTTTCTTGGGGTGAACTCAAATTCCAGTTAATATCACAGCCTCAGGAAAGGCTGCTCCTTGTAGGCCCTGGTAATGGCTCTAACAACACAAGTCTTCCCCTGCTCTGAGAATCTCAGCAAGATACAGAAACAGTGGGATGGGTCTCAGAGGGATGGCATGGGCCTTGGGTTCTGATCCCAGCAGTGCCACCACCTTACTGTGGGCCTTTCTCACTCAGACCCTTGGTTTTTCCACCTGCACAATGGGAGTGTTCCCAGCTGTGCTCTGAGCTCCCCTGGCTTTGAACTTTATTGCCCCTCCTCTTGGTGCTTTGGGCTCTATTCAGGATGTGTCACCAAAGGTTCAGCCTTTCGCCCTGGGTTACGTCTCAGATGCAAAAAGTGGGTATTAGGGGCAGATTATTTACTTTATGAAAAGTTTCCCACCCTCCCTCATACCTTACTCAAGGGATTATCCATTGACTACTAATAACAACAGCGGCCACTATTCATATTTTCTGAAAGCTTAATACGTGCCAGATACCGTGCCAAGCCCTATGGGTGTTTTGTCTCATGTGCTCCACAAAGCTTCTCTAAGTGCTAAGTATCACTGTTGTCACTCCCAGTTCATGGGAAAGGAAGCTGAGGCTTCAAGAAGTTAAAAGTTAAAAGCTAATGGCAGCCACTCGATTCAACCTGGGATTATCTGACATCAGGCTCTTAACCAGTGCACACACTGCACAGAGCTTCATAGTGTTTGCTCCTGGGTCCCTCCTTCCTGTCTTTGCTGGCACTGTGGGCTGCATTTCACTTTTTTTATGTGTTGGTTTACCCTGTCATACTTAAACCCTTCTCATGGACCTGGACCCTGTCTCCTCTATCATCTGAGAAATCAGGAGCTCATTTTATAAAAGTAAAGTGAAGAGCCTGCTTCTTGAGGACCAGTCAATACTGAGGATAACGTATCTCTGAAACACTTGTGTAAGTAAGTCAGTGGGAAAATAGAATTTGATTCACAATAATTCTGTATCTTGCACAGACCTTCTGAGGATTCCCCCCAGTGGCATCTTATTTGGTTTCAGATCCTTCAGGGAAGTCATTTGTGCACTGGGATCACAGAGGTGTGGGTCCAGGGGAGATACCTTGAGACTGCTGAGGGTTTGGGGGAAAGTGAAGTCTAGAAGGGTTGAATTTATTCAGTAACTAGACAATAATATTTCAGCTCCAGTTGACATCTCCAGATCTTTGCCTGAAGGACCCACCTGGCCAAATGCCTTGGGTGTTATATACGCTGCAGGGAGAAGAGAGCCACTTCCCTTGAGCCATACGCAGGTGAAGGTTGGCTAGTTTCAGTGGGAGGCTAAATGAGAAGAGGCTGCAAGTTGAATTCCAACACAGAGAGCCAGCTTCTGGTGGTGGGTGGGTCTGCATCCTCTGGAACAAGGGCGGGGCCGGTGCGAATGCAGGTGGGAAGGGTTTTCTTTAGCTAGCACCAGGGAGAGTGGAGTAGATACCCTTAAACTTGGGGTAAGGGTGGTCAAGGGTTGAGGTCCCCCATGGGAGATGGTGCGTGGTAAGAGAGATCAAACTGTGAACAGCCAGGCCAAGTCCACCGAAGGGGGAGACTGAACCTTCTCTGGAGAACAGCCAGGAGGTCTCATGGGAGAGACTCCTCATCACATCATAGTTAGCTGACAAGGACCCAGGTCTTCTCAAGATATTTTATGTTCTTAGGAAAAAGGACAGGTTGTGAAATGTACCTATTGCCCCTAAAGCAGATGGAGAGGGTGTAGGCTGAACAGCAGAATTCTGTATCTATGGGTATCACGCAGCAAAGGAGTAAGAGACATTGGTGTAAAATCCCTGGAGTGAGTGAATGAGTTTAGGGATGTGGAACACTCTTCTTCTTCTTCTTTTTTTTTTTTTTTTTAATTAGACTTCTAACTCACTCTTTAGGCCAAGAAGAAAATGTAAGTATTTTTGTAATTGTGGAGGAGGGGACGCCCTTGCTAATCATAACATCAGAGCCAGAAACTCTAAGAGTAAAGATTTTACCACTTCTTCACTTAGCATAGTACTGGCAAATTATAGTACTCAATAAATATTAGTTGAATGAATTTAACTGCATAAAAATTAAATACTTCTAAGCAGTGTGCATGCCCATGCATGCATGTGCACGCACAGACACACGTACACAAATATCTCTCAGACCATAAAGTGCAAAAGACGACATGTGAAAAAATTTTTGCTACATATGTGATAGACAAAGGGTTAATATTCCCGGTACAAACCAAAAAGCTCTTGCAAATCAATATGGAAAAGACAAATCCTCCAATAGAAAAGTGGTCAAAGGACATGAGCAGGCAATTCAGAGAAGAAGAAACACAAATGGTCAATAATCAAAGAAGAGTAAAGGAAATCTTTGCAGCCATTAAATACGTGAGGCTGACCTGTATTTACTGACTTGGAAAGATGCCCACGACATATTGTTGAATGAAAAGTGGGCTACAAAACAGCAGGTAGACTATGATTCCATTTATGGAAAATTATGAGAGTATCTTCATCCACTTCCTTTGTGCAAATAATAGAAATGTTCTCAAAGTTGCTTTAGCAAAGAAGGAGAATTTGAGGAATACAGGTGCCCCTCATCACCCCTTTGCCAGGTCGGCGGAACATGGCCTCACCATGTGTGGACTGGGGTCAGGCACCTGTGGGCGTCAGTTGGCAGAGAGACGGCCACTTTCCCATCCTCCACTCCCTGGGCCAAAGGATCCCATACCTCTCATCTCCCTGTTTTTTGGGTTCTCTTTCTTTCTCTGCAGGCCAGCTGGGCAGTGAGATTGAGGATAATTTGTATTAATGTAAAAATATATTTCTGTGTCAGGATTTTGTTTTGGTAATGAACACATATTATTTTTAAATTTAGGAAAAAGTCTATTTTTTAATTTTTAAAGCTAAAAGAAAATCCAGTTAGGAAATTTGACTGATAAGGATATTCTTTAATATTAATTTAATATTCTTTGTGTAGAGGGAGTTCCTACAAATCAATAACAACGATAATACCCCAACCAAAAGAAAAAAAGTGCCACCTAAGAGCCCTGACTTAGTGTTTACTATGTGTCAGGAAGTGAACAAAACATTCTACAGGCGTTGCCTTTCCACAGCTTTATAAGGTAGATACTGTCTCTTCCCTCCCTTCCTCTTTTCTTCCAGCAAATATTCACTGAATATCTGCGTTCTGGCAGTTGTGTTCTAGGCTCCACAGATACGGATGCTGCCTTCACAGAGATTGCATCTCTGTTGTTATTTCCCCTTTGCCGCTGAGGCTGAGACTTAAAGAAGTCCTAACCAGTGTGCCGTTTCTAACGAGGATGTTACAGAATCCTCAAAGTAGGAAGTTGCGGGTCCCAGAAGAAGAAAACAAATGGCCAATAAATGTATGAAAATATTTTAACCTGATTAGCAATCAAAGAAAACAGTTAAAAATAGTTTTGATTTATGTATTTATGCATTTGCTCCTCAGACTGTCAAAGATTTATGAGACTGATAACAATGAGTATTTTCTGTAGGGTTGGGAGAAATCACTCTTTAGTCTGCCAGTAGGTGTTTATATTTACACAAAGTTTCTAGAGAGTAATTAGGCAAACATGTCAAAGCCCCCCAAATAAATGTCTACTCATTGTCTTAGTAATTCTTCTTTTATAAAATTAATAATATACATCAGCAAAGATTAAGCTATCTATGTATCTATCCATCTTATCTCAGGTATCAGATAATCAAAGATGTTTGACCAAGTATATTTATTGCAGCTCAGTTTATAATGGTCAAATTTTGGAAACAATTTTAATGCACTTCAAAAAGGAATTGGCTAAGGAAACTATGATTCTCTTACTATGGAATCCTGTGCATTTGTTGAAAATGATAGCATAGGTTTGTATTTTTGACTTGCAAAGATATTTATAATATGTTATGAAGTGACAAAAGCAGATTACAAAGCCAATTTGTATAATATCTTCTGTGGGATTTTTTTTGGTAAAAATGAAAATATATTTAAATATGCATTTTTTTCATACAAAATTCTGAAAGGATGTAAAACAAAACATTAAGAATGATTGTCTCAGGGTCTAGCACTAAGACTGCCATTTTCCTTCCTTACGTATATCTTTGGTTTATAACCTTTTGCAGTGATCATATATTAGTTTTTTGGTCAGGTAAAACCAAAGCCAAACAAGGAAGCTACTCCTGTTGTAGGTAAAGGGACCGGAACAAAGCCCGGTTGTGGATAGTCCTTGGCCAGCCCTGGGGACCAGCCCCAAGAGAAAGGCCCACCTCTGCCGCTTTGGTCTGTGGGGCTGGGCCCTGCCCCTCCCCGACCTCAGACCAGACGCCTTACAAGGCAGGTCTCTCTCCAGTGGGAACCTCCCCTCACGTCAGCACAACTGGGTGCCGAGAACTCTGCTAAAGAACCAAACATGAACGTGAACCTGGGGAAGGCCGCCGCGGCAAAGGGTTTGTTGTCTGTGGCCCCGCTAGGCCCTGTAGTCTCAGAGGTGTTTTTTCAAGAATCAGGATCAAAGGAGACACGCATCATTTGAAGGGAACTAGAGAGGCAACTTCCGGGACATTGAGAGGGAAAAGGCATCAAGCAGGGGAGGGGAAGCGTCCTCACTGGGGTGGAGGGCACAGCTCCTCGGCCAGGCTTCTCTTCCGCTTATGGAGAGCAAACCAGGTAAATATAACACAGTATCTTACAAAACATAAACATAAAACAAAATGAAATAATGAACGGAAAGAAAATTGACAAATAAAAATAGATTAAAAAATTGAGAACAATTTAAAAGTTGAAGTAGGGAAAGCTGAAAAAGATACTATGAAAAATAACAGGATTTTAAATAACTAGTTAGTAAGACAATAGACATTTTTTTAAAACAAAATACCCAACTTAGAATAAAGAGAGCCAGAATCTAGAGATTTAAAAGAGGTAAAACTTGACAGAGCTAAAGTTTTAAAGTGTAAAGAACTGTGACAAAGGATTTAAGAAAACATATTTAAAAGGTACTACAAAGAGAAATAAAAGATTAGAAAGAGGAAGGTTGAAAGATTAATAGAGAATAAGACAAAGGAGAAACCATCTAAGCACCTTAAGTCAGAGGAAGGTAAAATTATACCAAATATGAATACTTAAGGCTAAAGTGTTATGACTATTTTTACCCAGTAGGTGAAAATAACAGGAGAAAAACAGACAAGCAGCCCAAGTGTTTAAAGGGGTTGTCTGCTTTATGATCCCAGAATAGCTTGCTTTTCCCCTTTGTAGATATTATCACTGCCCCATTTAGTTATCTGGGTAATTTTTGGATTAATGTCTTTATTCATCCATGAGACTGCAAGATCCACGTGGGCAGGAGCTCTGTCTGTTTTGCTTTCCAACACCTTCTCAGCCCCTGGAGGGTGAGAAATGGTACATACTTCCTGATTAGATGAGTGAAAGGGTGAAGCCTCTCCCATAGCTTGTCCTCGGGGAAGAGGGCCTACAGCACTGCACCCCAACCTTCTGGACGGGGAAGTGCCCAGCAGAGGGGCCGGCCTTCAGCTCCACCTGCAGACTGAACCCTCCCAGGGCTGCAGACCTAGCCAAGCCCCAGGTGACTGCTGGCCCCAGAGCCCTTTGCTCGCCATTCACTGACCACCCAGAGAAGTCAAGGGTATTAGGTATGGCCCCCAGCCTCCAGAAGCTTGTGATGAGAAGGTGCACCACGCAGAAAGCCACACTCTGGGCATGGAGTGGCACCCTCGGACTGCAATTGCAGACCCCTGGGTGGCCTGGGAAGCTTCTGGAAGGGAGGCCCATCACAGCTGTGGCTGTGAGGTTGGGTACCGGGGCCTTTCTTCCCATCACTCTTCTTACCGTCCATGTCTGAGAGTCCAGCAGCCTGGGGTGTGCCTGGGAGCTGGTAGAAGCACTGGGGCCCCATTCTGCTGGAAGGAAAACTGAGTTCCACATTAAGTTTGCCCAAGGAAGCTTCATTAGGTATGCCATAGCATGGTGGAAAACCATGGGCGTGAGGCTGCTCTGATTTAATTATACAGGACGTGAGGCTGTGTGAGTCTTTGCAGCCTGCAGGAAGGACTATGGCTGAGGCAGGCCAGGAGTGGAAGAGCGCACTGGCTCGAGGTCTGAGTGGTGTGTGAAAAGCAGTGTCCCCCCCGCCCCGGCTTTGAAAGGATAAAACGCCCTCGCTGAAAGAGAGAGGTGAGGCTGGCTCGAAGAATCAGCTCCTATCAATCCATTTTTAATACTTTATCATAACATTCAGCAAACAAGAAAATATGGTGCCCTTCCTCAGTGACTGAATTTGTGGGTGTGGGGCTGTGTGCTGTGATTTTTAATGACTGGGTTACAGTGCCTTCCCAAGTAACTGAGCCCAGAAGGGCAAAACCTACCAGATGAGTTGCTGATCTGAAGTCCGACCACTATTAAAGGCTTGGTTGGGGGCAGAAGCAGAAATTGGTAGAAACTATTGAACAGTGAATTTCCTTCTTTGTGTCACTGATGAAATTGCGTTTTCCTGCGGTGGGTGGTGCATGGCAGAGCCCCGCAGCCTGATGTATCAAGATGAGTGGGCTTTGTGAACAAATGATTTCATTCTGTTTAAAGGCATTATCGCTATATCTGACATGACAATGATGTGGGGGGAAATTAGAAGTGGAAGTTTATAAAATAGAAGTGTCCATTGGCAGTCTGCCTCCATATCACTGAAACTTCAGCATACCTTCTTTTAAAAATAGAAATTTTGCCCACATATACACGAATAAAAATAAATCTGTTTCCGATTACTAACTATGCAGCCAGGTGCTTGTTTGTTATGAGAAAGGCATGTTCATTAATTTTCAGCTATGAAAAGTGCACTGTGCCATAAATATACAATTCAAAATGTTCTGC